>NW_023471692.1:438-4363 GCF_013731165.1 Rhagoletis pomonella
TTCACGAAAATTCCGGAAAAATTCTATTAATTTCCAAAAACAAAAATCAAAGGAAATTTTTATAAAAACTTTCAATAAAATTCTGATACAAATAGCTAAAATTCCATTGAATTAAAAGAGAACTACAAGGAAATTCCGATAAATTTCAAGGAAACTCCGAAAAAAATCAAAGAAATTCCGATAAAATATCAGTCAATATCCAAAAAAAAAACAATCCAATGAAGTTCCGATAAAATTCCAAGGACATTCCTAAATAAGTGCCAAGGATATTCCGAAAAAATCCGAGGTAATTCAGAAAAAATTCTAAGGTTATTCTGAACAACAAACCCAAGGATATTTCGAAAAAGCTCTAAAGATATTCCGAAAAAATACCCACGATTTTCCGAAAAGATTCTTAGGATATTCCAAAAACAAAAAAATCTAGCATTTTCCGGAAAAAATCTGAAAAAAAATCGAGAAAATGCCGGAAAAAATCCAAAAAAAAAATACTAAGCAAATTCAAGAATTTCCAGAAAACACCGAAACAAATTGCAAAAAAACTAAAAGGTGAGATATATAGCTGTAATGATAGATTCCTTCGAAAAAGGTAGCGGCAAATATTAATTTTCTTTTATATTTATCTATATTTTTTGTCACAACAGGAAATGGCATTATTTATATACATGCATATCTATATATTACATACACTAGCCGACAAGTGGAAGTGTACACCTTTTTCTAATATAATATCCACAATTATTTTCATGAAAAATTTTTTGCATAAATTATTTATGAAAATATAATTCATTCTATAACCACTTCAATTAATGTTTCACACTTTATATAAAGTTCATAAAAAGTCAAATACATTTCATCAAAATTTTCCACTTTTTATTTGGAATTTCTAGAAAATTTTTGAGTATGCAGTTTTGAAACCCATTTAATTTTAGTCTGATGAAGTACAAGTTTCAAGCATCTAAAAGGTCTTATTTTTTTGTAACAGATATTTGCACTTTTTTCAATATAAGCATGAATTTCTTATGAAATAACCCACCATGCAAAACATGAGAAATAGGCAACAATCGGCAATGGCAACAAATTGGCGACTCACCGATTTATTGCTGTGGTGACAAATCGGCAACATCACTTCGTTCATGACAATTTTGAATAAAAAAGTTCTCAAAAATTCCGAAACTTATGAATATGGCGTCAATAGTATTGGCCAAAGCATCTAAATTATGCCTAAGGACAAGATTGCAGAAATAGGAAGCCTCACAGCGAGAAAATGAATTAATTCCCATTGTAAGTTGCGATTTGGTATACAAAAAAATAAATGAAGTCTTAAAAAGAATAAAATTATTCCAAATATCGCCTGAAGCGATAAGAAAAGGACTCATTCAGGTAATAAGAAAACGACTCGCCCAGGCGAGTTGCCTTCGGCGGACGTTTTAGAGCGACCGGTAATAGGAAATCGATTCGAAGGCAATATTACCGGCAATAAATTTGTTTCCGAGGGCGACACGTTTTCTTATTGCCGGCAACACAAGTTGTTTGGTGGGAAAATTTGGGAGACCGATACCAACAAAATTTCAAAAAATCAACGCCACTTCTTGTATATTGTACTTGTTGTATAAAAAAAAAAACACAAAAGCAGTATCCAAAACAAAACTCTGAAAAATTAAAGCGCGCTTCATTAGACTAAAATTGAATGGGTTATAAAACTGTATACTCGAGATTTTTCGAGAAATTTAGAATAAAAAGTTAAAAATTCGAATGAAAACCTTTTCAAGTTTTGTAAATCTTTGATTTAAATTTTTTAAGTTATACAATGAACTATAGATGTTTTCATAAATAATTAATGCAAAAAATTTTTCAATAATATAATTGTGATTATTATATTTGAACAAGGTGTACACTTTCATTTGTCACCTAGCGTTTAACATATGTACATGTGTATACGAAATTAGCGCCTCTACTAGAATTTTTCTGTACGCCGCATTTCCGCCGCCCACACCCTCTACTTGAGCTATAAGACGCTCAAAACACCAAAAAATGAGGTCATAAATTCCGTAAAGGCGCGAATAATTATAAAAAGACAACGGCAGCAAACATAGTGACAATTAAAGTAACAACAAAGGAATTGCACATATTAAAGAATTATAAAGATTAATGTAGCTCAAAAAAAAACAAGTGGTAAAAATAATAACTAAAAAGCTTCAGATGTGCTGGCAAATATAAAAAATTATACCTGTATACGTATGTATACATTGCACCTATCTAGATATTTATATCTTCTTCTTCTTCTTCTTTTTTGGCGCTGTAACCGCCTAAGCGATTTTGGCCGAGTTCAGCAAAGCACGCCAGTCGTTTCTCCTCTGTGCCAACTGACGCCAATTGGAAACGCCAAGTGAAGCCAAGTCCTTCTCCACCTGATCTTTCCATCGCAGTGGGGGTCTCCCTCTTCCTCTGCTACCACCAGCGGGTTCCGAGTTGAATACTTTCAGAGCTGGAGCGTCGGTGTCCATTCGAACGACATGACCAAGCCAGCGGAGCCGCTGTATTTTAATTCGCTGCACTATGTCCATATCGTTGTAAAGCTCATACAGCTCATCGTTCCATCGTCTGCGGTACTCGCCGTCGCCAACGCGTAAAGGACCGTAAATCTTCCGCGAAATCTTTCTCTCAAACACCCCAAGAGCCGCCTCATCGGATGTTGTCATTGTCCATGCTTCTGCGCCATATACCAGCACGGGCATGATGAGTGACTTATAGAGCGTGGTTTTCGTACGTCGAGAGAGGACTTTACTCCTGAATTGCCTACTCAGTCCAAAGTAGCACTTGTTGGCAAGAGTGATTCTACGTTGGATTTCAATGCTGACATTATTATCGGTGTTAATGCTGGTTCCCAAGTAAACGAAATTCTCTACTTTCTCGAAATTGTAACTGTCAACAGTGACGTGGGAGCCAAAGCGCGAATGTGCTGACTGTTTGTTTGATGACAGGAGATACTTCGTCTTGTCCTCGTTTACCACCAGACCCATGCGCTTTGCTTCCCTATCCAACTTGGAAAAGGCAGAACAGACTTCGCGGTTTTTGTTACCGATGATGTCGATGTCATCGGCATAAGCCAGCAATTGCACGCTCTTGTAGTAAATTGTTCCTGAGCGGTTCAGTTCTGCAGCTCTTATAATCTTCTCCAACATCAGATTAAAGAAGTCACATGAAAGGGAGTCGCCCTGTCTGAAACCCCGTTTTGTGGCGAACGGCTCGGAGAGGTCTTTTCCAATTCTGACGGAGCTGGTGGTATTGCTCAACGTCATTTTACACAGCCGTATGAGTTTAGAGGGGATGCCAAATTCAGACATAGCGGCGTATAGGCAACTCCTTTTAGTGCTGTCAAAAGCGGCTTTAAAGTCGACAAATAGGTGGTGAGTGTCGATCCTTTTCTCGCGGGTCTTTTCCAAGATTTGGCGTATTGTGAATACCTGGTCTATGGTGGATTGGCCAGGTCTAAAGCCACACTGATAAGGCCCAATCAGTTCATTGACGGTGGGCTTCAGTCTTTCACACAATACGCTCGATAAGACCTTGTAACCTATGCTTAGAAGGCTGATCCCGCGGTAGTTGGCGCGAATGGCGGGGTCACCTTTCTTGTGGATTGGGCAGAGCACACATAAATTCCAGTCGTCGGGCATGCGTTCATCTGACCATATTCTGCACAAGAGTTGATGCATGCACCTTATCAACTCCTCGCCGCCGTACTTGAATAGCTCAGCTGGCAGGCTGTCAGCTCCAGCGGCTTTGTTGTTTTTCAGCCGCGTTATTGCTATACGTACCTCGTCATAGTCAGGCGGTGGAACGTCGACTCCGTCATCATCGACTGCGGGCTCGGGTTCTTCTTCTCCACAACTTTCCGTGCTGCTACCATTTAGTAGGGCGGAAAAGT
>NW_023471693.1:0-4363 GCF_013731165.1 Rhagoletis pomonella
TTCGGCATGTCTCCACAATCCTTCGATAGTGTTTGTGTGCTGCTGAGTATCCGGATCCTTAAAGTATGGGGAATGGTTCACTTTGAAATGAATATAGCCTTCATCATTAAGGCAATCATTTGCCTGAAAAATTTTTATTATAAAAGTAAGTAAAATCAAAATTATTTGTGTAATATGAACTTGTATACCTTCCAAAAATCGGATACTATAGTCGTGCCCGGCCAAATCCATTCTTTGATTATGGCCAGTAAAGTATTCCTATCCCTGGTTTCTACGGGAACTACGAAGCACTTATTAGTGCCCCGTTCCACCCTACCGAATACCCACTGGCCCTCAACAGCATGGCCCTTGTGGTATTTACGGCGCCCAAATTTACTCTCGTCTATTTCTACTGTGATACCCATGCCTCCTATCTTCTTCTTTTTTACCACGAATTCGTGATATACGACTTCACGGCAAAAATTGCTCCAATCGACCGCTGTGTGACGACTTCCTAATTCCGCTTCTGCGATTATGTCGTCTTGGCTCATGTTTCTTGACCACATATACGAAATTACTATTATTTTCATTACTTAATTTCGATTTGTCAAAAAAAGTTTGTGCACAAAATGAAATTTTTATATTGCATGAAACTGCCTTTTCATTAACTTTTTTACGGCATCTACAAAAAAATAATTATTTTACATAATTTTAATATTACTCAATTCACTTACCGCCATATGTAACCATCAACAGGATCAAGGGACTTTAGGGCATAAGTATGACCCTTCTTTAGAGATAAGATTACACCTGACTAATTGATGGATTATATCCTCAGTTAAGTTTGGTGTTTCACCACAATTAAACATTTTATAATTTTTTTTTAATTATAATTTGCTTCCATTTTGCACTTTTCACGTGGAACGCTAAAATTGAACAGATTTGATTTTATTGCGAATCGCGACGAAATTAACAATTAAAGCAAATTACGTTATAAATAACCGTTACTTTTGCATTTGCTGTTAGTTAGAAAATGCAGGTGGTTGCCAGTTTACACAAATATAAGTACTAAGTTTTAAGAGTTTGTGTAACAATTTATATACCAAATTAAAGGTATTTTAATGTTCTATTATAGCGTTGTGTGTAGTTATCTACACCTTTATTTAGTAAAAAATGTTTTTTTTTTTTAATATATATTTATTTTTTTCTATTAAATGATTTCTTTTTTTAAATTCGGTCAGGAATTTTTTGAAATATAGCCATTTTAAATTTTCGAAAATTCTCCCTTCACCCCTGCATATCACCGAAAATATAAGTTTGCACCAAAAAATGTTTATACCAGTAAAATAAGGAAAAAAGGGCGGACCACGCCCACTTTTTCGTTTTGTTCTACCTTAACGGGCCGTATTCTGCACTTGTTCCAAAATTTTTTATTGCATAAAACGAAGGGGAGCTTATGATTCGATGAAATGCATCATAATCAATCAAAAAGTGAATTTTGGATTTTTAGTTAATTTTGGCTTTTTGTATTTCAATGGATATTAAATTCGCCTTGAATTGATTCTTATTTGATTTGAGAACTTGACTGTAAACACATTCCATTTCACATTCCATTTTATTTTTATTTCGCTACGTGCAAATTTTGACCATTATCACAAAATTAAAATAAATATTTTTGTTTCCGAACGCATAAAGGAGTATTTGCATAGTAAAACCGGTCAAAATTATTTGGTGTGTTTTTCTGCTAAGTAATAAAAGAAAACACGGAATTTAATCTTAATAAGCCGAAACAGAAAATTATTACACTTACCTAAGAAAAATTAGAATAAAAACTAGCGATGCATCAAGTTTTTTCAACAGACATTTGGCAAATAATATTCGATAGTTACATAATTCGTACCTAATTAAAGGTTATCTTTAAACGCGCAATTAATCGATTCTCTTTATAGCTAGACGTTGAAAATTTCCGCTGCAAATACCTACTGAAGAATCTTACTCTTTGACTTTCAATTACAAAAGAAGGGGGACGACGTAGGGGGACAGATTTAACATAGCATCTCCGCAGGCAAAAAATATTGGCTACAATTTGTCATTTCGTTTGCCAGATATACCGTTTTATCAGTGCACTTGCACAATATTCGCATTCGCAAAAGCTCCACATTGATAATTGCGAATGCGAATGTTAAAATTAATGCGGAAGATCCGTGGTTGTGAATGCGTATATTCGCAACAACCCTGGTATGGGCCAAAAAATTTGATCGGGCTTAATTCTACAGAATTTTGTATTTAATTTGATAGTCATACTCTTTCTCTGAATTGCACTACAGTTTTTTAATAATTTTTTTAAGTAGTTATATATTTCAAATTTCAAAGTCCTTTAAAAAAATCCTGACGTTTGACCCATGGTTTCGTGAATATATTTATTTTGTTTTTTTTTTCTTATTTTGAAATACAATTTTGGCTCCTTTAATCTTGCGATTTAAATATCTAGCTCTAAAGAATGCTTTTCCCAAATAAAATCTTTTTATAACTATTAGCATGAGTATAATTTTGATCACTTCCTTCATGCGTTTTGAAGCCTAGTTTCGTCAACCCCATTTTCGAAATTATGCAACCGGCAAAATTTTCAATTCCATCATATTCCATATCTTTGAGTGGATTGATGAAATCTTCTGCTTCATTTTCTTCTGCGAGCTACTTACAGTGATCGGACTTCTACCACATTGTGGTAGATCTACCATTTTTTTGAGCATCTACCACATCTACCACACAAGGTCTGAAATCTACCACATATTCACATTTTTGAGTAGTTTTATTTTTGCTCGACATAATTTTCTTAAGTTTAAGAGCAAAAATTGTCCAACACCAAACACTAAAACAGGCAGAATGGGATTATAAAATAAACTGTAAAATATTAAATTTTCTCAATATTCAAGTTTTCGACAGGAAACGTGGTCGTATTGTGTTAAATTGCAAAATATATGATTTATAAAAATAATTAATAGCGGAAATGTTAAAAAACGGCGATTTTTGTGAAAATATTAGCAAATTTACGTGCATCTAAAGTTTCTAAAGCGTTGTTTACTTTTACTTGAAAATTGTCAAAATTGACAAATCCCAAGTAGCGGTTTCTGGAACGTGCCACATTTGCTCGCTACATTGTGATGTGACAAAAAGAAAAACTGTTCAAAATAAGTTCGAAAAATATCTTGATATGGAAGGAACAGCTTTACACGTTCAAGGAAAAAAATTGCCAAAACTCAACGCAATTTTTAGCAACTTCAATCTTGCACTTTATTATACTAAAACTATTTTTTTTTAGATTCTAATTAAAATGTTTGCAATTTATGTGAAACCTTGCAGAATTTTTTTAATTTTTGTACAAAGTTTGACCCAAAACCATATATGTAATACTCCTATATTGTCAGTAAGAGCTAGTACCGTCCGAAAACACGACAGTAAAGATATATCAATAAACACGTACGAAAGAAAAGGAACACAAACGTTTATAAATAAACATGTACACAACACATAAACAAAAACGGCACTCAAGTACACAATACATTGATAAAAACAGTACTACCCTGTGGGGAAAATCTCTAGTTCTGAACTGGGGCGCTTCTAGTACATTTAGACCCAGTACTGGTTCGCGATAAATCTCTTTTGCATGCAAGCAACTGGCGAATTTAACATGGCGATGTCCTAGGAAGTGTCAATTGCCCCCCGCTGCTTCCCTTTTTCGATAGTTCCGAACTAGTCCTATATTCTATAGTTCCGAACCAGTTTCAAAATCGACAGACGAAAGCAAAAAGTATCATGATTCTTCAATCTTTTTTGTTCTTCTATGTGTGCGATTTTAAGTTATTTTGGAGGAAATGTGTTTTCAATTTGAAATTAAATTTGTTTGAATGATTGTACGAAATGTACGTTTACATACCTTTAGCTGTAGCTGAGTTTGCAGACATGCTCGTTATTTCTTAGATTCCAGACGGTCCCAAGATGTTGAAATGTTAACACAAATTTTTGTTTTGTATTACCAAGCTATGAAAAAGCATCTGCGAAGCGCAGAATAGAAGCGTATTTGAACGAAAAAGCCGCCGAACACATACCTATGCAAAGTAAACAAGCCCCGGCTGCATCCCTTTTTCGATAGTTCCGAACTTGTTCTAAATTCGACAAATAAGATCTAGTTCGTTCTGCATCCCTTTTTCTATAGTTCCGAACCATTTCTAAATTCGTCACTTTAGATATCGATTTCTAGTGAAAAAAACTGAAAAAATTGGTATTTTAAAAGTATCACTTTTCGCCGATTTTGGACTGGTGGGGATCTAGTTCATTTCGGCATGTCTCCACAATCCTTCGATAGTGTTTGTGTGCTGCTGAG
>NW_023471694.1:0-4362 GCF_013731165.1 Rhagoletis pomonella
TTTCCCGAGTTTTGCACAAAGTTTAGAAATTTTATTTTTATGTTTTCTGATGTATTTAGTATAAACTGTATTTTTATAAGGAACAAAAAAGGAACATGCATTGTGAAAAATTCTCTGTGCTTTAGTTGTGATAAATTGTTTTGTTTTGCTGATGTACGTTGTAATGATCTCATGATCTCATGTTTTTATGTTTTTGTTTTTGTTTGTCAAAATAAAATTTTACTACATCCTTTCGTACGTAATTTTTGTCGAAACGAAAGGGAAGGGAGCGAGAGGCCTCTCCCCTCCCCCCCCCCGTAAGTGTCCCGGTTTGGTAACAGAGATATCTGGCAGCCCTATTTTAGACCCATAAGTGCTACATTTTTGAAAGTAAATATGTATTTTTTTTTTGTTATTTAATGGCCCTATAGCAATTATATTGCAAAATTTCTATTGAGCTTGAGGCCGGTTTTAATGAATCCCACTGAAAGAAGTCTGATGAGGAAATGTGGTGATTTTCGAAATAGCTACAATTACCTCTACCATTTTTTTCAAAATCTATCTATTATTCTGAAACAAGGCGCTTATTCCCAGCTATCTACAAATCGTACAGAGGCAAATTATACATCAAATTAAAGAGCTCCACCTGAAACTTTGCACAAATTGTTCGGATTTCAGATTCATTGAACCATTTTCGAAATATTTGCGTCGAAAGATTTAAAAATGTTTACATTGAGCAAAGCATTGCTACGTTCATTTCGCTAGGCAGCGTCTCAGCGGGACATAAGAGAATGAAAAATTGTTCCATTTATTCGCTTTCTTCTCTGTTTTTGTTTCATATCGATCAAAGCTTTTCTAGGTTCGTGTGCATGTAGGCAGCGATACAGCGGAAGATCTGCAAAGAAAATGTTCCCTTTGTCTCTAAACATACAAACACAACGTTGTTACCACGGTTGGCATCTCCAATTTATTTTTCGGTCCAAAAAAATAGACCAAATGGTAAAAAATTGACCAATTTTTATTACATCCGGAAATTGAGTGGAGTTTATTCCTCTTTATCAAGAAAATATGCCAATTCAGTTTTTATGACGATTTTTTTATATTGCATCCAAAGTGCATTACAATTGTATATTACTAACATTATAAAGTATTGTTCACTCAAAATCGGTATGCGTGCAAGCAATTCCTGTACAGCAATTGTTGAAATGTATTAAGAAGTTGCATTGCAGATCGTTAGACAATTGATCTACCATTATGAGGTTGAATTTCATAGTACTGGCTTTTAATTTGTCAGTTTTATTCGTGTTGGGAGTGGCTGCCCAAAAAAATAATGTTGAACAAATTCATTGAAAATCCCACATTTTCGAGATCAAAAATCAAATTAAAATTAAATACAGTGAACAAAAAAAGTTTACGTACACCCAGATGTGAGAAGAAAACTCGAATGAATTAAATATTTCCTTTCTCAGTAACTCCTTTGACGTAATCCTATGCTTCCTAATCCTTTTTTTTCCAACAAATTCCAGATGTACTCAATTGGGGTTATGTCTGGAGATTGTGGGGGTGTATGGAGTTGCTTACAATTGTATAGCAGCCATTCTTTTACCAGAAATGAAGTGTGTTTCGGATCGTTGTCCTGTTGAAACACAAAACTTTTCTCATCCAGTCCAAGCTGCGAAGCACTTTGCTTAAGATTATCCTTCAAAATATTTAAATACATATGTTTGTCCATTTTTGAGGTTATATAGACCAGGTTTCCTACGCCAGCCGTGGCCATACACCCCCACACCATCACGTTTCCACCGCCGTGCTTAACAGTTGGAGTTAGATTTTTTAAATGTAAAGCTTCATTGGTCTTTCTCCACACTTTTTTAGCACCATCTGCGCCAAAAAATGTTGAATTTGGACTCGTCGCTCCATACGATATTATCCCAAAATGAATCTGGCTCATCCACATATTTTCGCGCAAATGCCAAACGCTTTTGTCGGTTCACTTTTGATATGAATGGCTTTTTACGTGGCGTTCGGGCTTTATACCCTTCCTTGTGGAGCACATTTCGAATTGTTTGGGAATGCACATTACGACCAGAGCAATGAAATATTTCCTCTTGTATTTGAGGAGCCGATTTCTTGGGGTCAGTTTTAATGGCGGCCAAGCTTTGGCGTTCATCTTTCGGCGTAAGTTTTTTCGGACGTCCAGAACGAGGCTTCACTTGCAAATTTCCGGAGTTTCCTTATGATTGCTTGCACACTTGAAGGAGCTCTGCTTACTATTTTGCCAATAGCACGAAGGCTTTTGTTCTCCAAGTATAATTTAAAAATTATTTTACGCGTCCTTACCACGACCCATGGTCACTATTTATTACGAAACTTAAAACAGAAATTATATGGAAACGTAACACAATGAAATTACAAACGTCATAAAAACGATTTAGATTTCTAAGAATATTAGATCTCCCAAAACAATGGCGGCAAAGTAAAAAATTGAAAAATTTACGTAAACTTTTTTGATGTTTTTTTCTTTTCTTGCAAATACGGGCTTCCTTGAAGAAGTAATGCAGTTCATTTTAAGACCCACTGCGAACAGGCAGTTCAATTATATATACCGTTTACAAAAAAAGGCTATTTAACTATATTATAAGGGGTGATTTTTATCAAATATTTTTATGTTATGGGGTGTACGTAAACTTTTTTTGTTCACTGTACATATACCGAAAACTTCTAATTTTCCTCCAGAAATCAATGAATCCTTCTGCTTAAACTAACGGAGTAAGCTAATGTTAAAAGTTTTAAGCTAAAAAGAAACATGGTGATATCCTCTTAAAACTAAATTTATAGAAGTTGACACAGTTGTCAAAGGGATATGAAATGACGAGAAAATCGAATCAGTCTCATTAAAACTCGATCATACTCCACAATGGGTCATATGACCCCAAAAATATGCTGGAAGGAGCGCTTGTACAAAGTGTTAAGCCATTGTATCATTAATTTTTTTAGACCTTCAGTAAAGTTTTGGTAGGTTTTAATGGAAACTAATTATTCACAGGTAACCTTAAATCCGCTTGAAGTCAAAGATGTGAATAAAGTTCTGGAAGTCAAATCGAAAAAACACGTGGTACCTATTTATTTAAAACAAAATTAGTAGAGATGTGAGAACTATGAAAAAACATAAGCTAAAGATAGTTTATACAATGTTCTGATCGACATCGAAAACATGTTTTCGTTAGTAAAACTGGTTTTCGACCTAAAACTTGTGTTTTCGTCCATGTAAAATCTGTCAAACGAAAACTAGTTTTCGCTGAAAACCACTTGAAAACTCACGTTCCACTCATTCCAATCGGTGTCTGCACTAGTTTTTTTTCGATTATTTATCGAAGTGGAAGTAATATTTTATCATCTTTAATACGTCATTTCGGATTTATTGTTAATAGGCTGGCAAAAATAAAGTAAGCATGGAAGTAATAGGTTGTTAATGAAAAGAAATTGAAGGAAAAGTATTTTCGTTTTGTTTTTGTGTAGCAAAACTGTAAACAAAGGATGAAAGCAATGTGAACGAAAACACCAACAGTCGGTGTGAACAGCCTTCAGCCCACAATCCCAAAACTCGTTTTCAAGATGTTTTCGTTGTCGGTCAGAACATGGTATTAGTGGAACAAGTTGACTACTCAAGTCTCTAGAACGCGTTTTCAGGAAAATTTTATCATTATCAAAGAAATTGTCTGTTATTTATTTATCCAAGCAAAATATGAAACTTTCGCTAACATCTATCTATAGCGGAATATTTCCCCTTATTTTAATGTATTAAATATTATTTTCTGAAGACCTGTTAAAAAAGATAGAACCCATTTCACGCGTACCGATTTTGAGTGAACTACGCTTTATTATTTGAAGTTTTAAATCACAATTTGTTTCTTAATTTCGTTTTTATTAATGCTAAATCAAAAAAATGTGGGCTCAGCTGCTGCAGAACTGTGAGGCAGACTAAAAATGTTATGAACTAAATCACACAATTCTCCAAAGGAACATTATTTTCATGTGCTAAACCCTAGGATTAAAGTTTTGCTACCTTTCCATATTTTTGCCAGCCACTTTAATATTGGTCACCAAGTAATTGAAATTAGCAAGAAACCGCGATATTTTTTTGAAGCCTGCTTTGACAGATGATTAGCCATGCCATATTTGAAGATCAGTGGCAAGGCGAGTTCACACTTTTAGCAGGTGTTGCCAATCGGCCCTATGCTGAATATCGTCATCGTCATCGTCGACGATCATCAGCGCATCAGTAACATGGCTGACGATGGCCGTATCGTCACTTTTACTGAAAATCACGATATTCAAGAACTGTAATCATTTAAGACACGAAATATCGTCATTGAGCAAAAA
>NW_023471695.1:0-4362 GCF_013731165.1 Rhagoletis pomonella
ATTCATCGATAGTTCACTAATCAGCTTAAAAGTTGTGCTTTTGCACAAGACGAATAGAATGCCTTCTGTTCCAATTGCGTATAGCACTGACACTAGTGAAAATTTCGATAATTTGAAACACATTCTGGAAGTAGTCAAATATAACGAACACCAGTGGCGCATTTGCTGCGACCTCAAAATAGTTTCATTGATTACAGGCTTAACAGCATCTGGCCGTCCAAAATATCCGTGTTTTTTGTGCGATTAGGATTCACGATACGGAGAACGTATTAAAGGAAGAAACCAGTACAAACAGCATAACTGGACTAGTCGCATTGGACGGAAATGGCCTAAAGACAATAGGCTACACGAAAGTCTTGTTCCTGAAATGAAAATTTTGTTGCCGTAGATCCACATTAAATTTGGCATTGCTAAACATTTTTTGAAATATATCGCAAAAAGACCAGCAGTATTCAACCGCTTAAAAGACATTTTCCCAAGACTAAGTAACGCCAAAATTCAGGAAGGGGTTGTTAATGGTCCCGACATACGGAAACTAATGAGTCGTCAAGATTTTGACCAAGTTCTGACAGACCGAGAATTAAATGCATGGCTCGCATTGAAAGCAGTCATTAAAGGACTTTTGGGTAAAGAACGCAAAGACAACTACAGGCAATCTGTTGCAAACATGTTGGCAGCTTTCGATGAAATTGGGGTTAATATGTCGTACAAAATCAGGGACCGATCATAACAGTTATTGATGAAATCTGTCATGGAAAAATTCACTATGAAGGAAATGTTCTACAACTAAGTGAAACATACCAATCGATTTCATTTTGCACCGAGACTCAAATTTGAAAATAAATTTTTATTTGCAATTTTTATGCAAAATTTAAAAAAATAACAATTATATTTGATTTTTATATTATAAATCCAAAATAACAATTATTTTTGATTTTTATATTATATGGCTGAGATAACAGTTATTGAAGAGTTTTATTTATAAAAGTCATCAATAAAAATCAGTCAGTGACTTTTACTTTTAAAAGTCATTAATATAAATCAGTGACCGACTTTTATTTTTTTAATCAATCGTATAAAAGTCATTAACATTTTTCGCAGTTAAAAAGGTGTTGGAAAACAAAAGTTTACTACGACTTATTCAAATGACTTTTATAAGTATGATGTTATTTAAGACATATAATTTAAAAATCAGCAGATTGTTTAAATAAAAATCAAAAATAATTGTTATTTTCGATTTATAAAATAAAAGTCAGAAATAACGGTTTTTAAAGAGTAATAAAATAAAAGTCAAAAAATAATTGTTAAAGAGTGATTTTTTTAATAAAAGTTGTAACTGTTACGGTCCCTGTACAAAATTCATCTCTTGCATCAGCATCTTGATCAACTCGCTCAACAATTGCCAACTGAATCTGATGAGCAAGGCGAACGTTATCACCAAACTGCGCTTCCATTTGAAATAAGGTAACTATAGAGTGCAAGAATGATAGAATACAAGATTGCGCCGATCAGAGAGGATTTTTGAGAATAACTTTTGTGTGACGTCACACTGGTGCAATTGCGAGAGAGAAATGCCAAAACGTGAGCAAGAATGGAAGAAGAAGGAAAAATGTTGCAAGGAAAACGTAAACAAGTTGCACAAGTGTGACGTCATGCAAACCACGATTCTGTCAAATTCGTTAAGAGAGGAATAGCGGTCCGAGATCGGCGCAACCTTTGTATTCTCTCAATCGTGTATAGAGTGTGCATATTTTGAATTCCTAGATTTTTCTAATATCTTTGTCAGAGTGCACAATTTAAACATGTTAACGATTGGAAACTATTTTCGTTTCAGGTACAGAGGAAAGAAATCTCCAGATGCAATACTCTCTGAAATTTGTTGGTGGTATAAAAACACCTTTGAAGAAGAGGAATACGAGGAAAAAGAGGAAGAAGGGGAAGACAAAGATGAAATTCCAGAATATCTGTTGGACGAAATTATCGACCTTTCTGATGATGATGACGATGACCAAGATATTAGAGAGAGTAGTGATGTTGGTCCACCGCCGCCTGCTAAACGGCAACGGGCCAAATCATTAATTTAATTTATTTAATTTTTTTACTTAAAACTTTTCATAACTAACATTTCAAAATTATATATTTTTTCCATATTTTTATAATTTCTTTTTCAATGTTTCTTCAAAACCAACACTGAAAAAATTGGTACGTAAGAAATGAGAAGTAAATTAATATTAACCCTAGAACACACACCCAGAAAATACCACGTAAACACACACCCGGGATACGTTTGTACCCGGGACCTTATGTTGCGGTTTTTTTAATGCTTATTCAACCGATTTCTATGATTTTTTTTTTTGAAATGTATATTTTAATATATAACAAGTATTCTGTCTTTTGTTTCATTCGAATATTCCTACTGGTTCCAGCGATATGGGCAAATAAAGTCAGGACATGCAACAGTGGATTTTTGTTTTTGTTGTTTTTTGTTTTTTGTTGTTTTGTTGTTGTCCTGATAAATGCAAAACAAAATAATATAATTTATAATAATATACTTGTAGAGTAACAACGAATACACATTTTGGTTTTTATTTCATTGAAATATTCTACCTGGTTCAAAAGATATGTGCAAAAAGGTCGCGCAAGGTATGGGTACGTAGGTAGCAAATACACTGGTATAACTGGTTTTTGTATTTTATATGCAGCTGCAAGGGTTGTTTTCACACGAGGTGTTGTTATAAATGCTGCCTGTTGATATTTTCATTATTGTTTTGGTGCTCAAAAGTGTAAGAAGTGAAAATATAAGTGAAAATAAATATAACTGAAACTATAAATAACTGGATACGAAATGACTTCAAGAAGAAACGAATATTTATCAAGTGCAGCATATAGAAGGTAAAAAATGTAAAATAAGCAACAATGTAAACATATACTAATTTTTTTTATTATGCAGGCTAACTGAGAAACAGCGAGAATCATATATACAATCTTTATTTGATGAAATTTGTGACGATGACGCTCCCTATGACTTTGACTCAGAAGATGAAGAAGAAATTCAAATCAATGACATTGAAATTGCTGATGACGATGCTGTAGTTTCGCAAAGTGCCGCAGAAGTATTACCTGATTATGCGGACTATGAGGATGATGAAGAAGACGATGAAGAAGAAGAAGTAGAAGAAAATAATGAATTACCTGCTAGTGCCGAAAAATTTGTTGCACGTGATGGTACTGAAACCATCCAAAGAACCAAATGTAAGTCGTCAGGTACTCAGACAAAATATTATAAGAGAACGTTCTGGACCAGCTAGATGCACTGAAATGTTGTCAATAGAGCAAACATTCAAATGTTTCATGAACGTTGAAATGGCTGATATAATTATGCGCCACACAAATAAGTTAGCAAAAGAAACTTATAATGCTTACAACAATGCGCATCCAAACACAACTCCTAAGTCATGGACGCCTGTGTCAATAACAGAGCTGTATGCATTTTTTGGCATACTTATTATGACTGGTGCGAACCATAGCAATGGAGAACATGTTCGAGATTTATGGAGCGTCAAAAACTATCCTTTATATCGCGCTACAATGGGAGTCAACCGTTTCTGTTCGATATTGCGGTTCCTAAGATTTGACGATAAAAACACTCGTGCAACACGCTTACTAACTGATAAAGCAGCACCGATCAGTGAGTTGTGGACGATGATGAACAATAATCTTGCTGCACATTACAAGCCCAGCTCATGCTTGACGATTGATGAACAATTATTTTCTTACCGTGGACGCACACGGTTTACGAAGTACATACCGTCAAAACCTGCTAAATATGGTATCAAGGTTTGGTGGATTTGCGATGCCACAAATGCATATCCACTGCATGGACAAATATATACTGGCCAAGCAGAAACTGGTAGGGAAACGAACCAAGGCGAACGAGTGGTGAAGGATTTGTCTGCCAAATACCAAGGAAGTGGCCGAAACATTACAATGGACAATTTGTTTACGACCTTGCCAGTTGCAGAACTGCTTCTCACCTGGAAACTCACGATCGTTGGAACTTTGCGCAAAAACAAATCATATATTCCCCAAGAAATGAAGCAGAACAAAAACAGGACAATTGGTTCAACGACATTTGGCTTCAAAAATAATGTGACAATGTGCTCTTATGTTCCCAAAAAATAAAGCAGTAATTTTGCTTTCGACCATGCATAATGATGCTGAAATAGCTGACAGTGGGAAACCTGAAATAATTGAATATTATAATCGTACCAAAGGTGGTGTTGATCGAATGGACCAAATGTTTGCGGAATATCCAATTCATCGATAGTTCACTAATCAGCTTAAAAGTTGTGCTTTTGCACA
>NW_023471696.1:0-4362 GCF_013731165.1 Rhagoletis pomonella
ATCAGTCAAAATAATTTTGAAAAATGTTTATTTCCAATCTTCATGCAGGAGGGTTGCCACCTGTTCAAAACACCAGGTTTGAGATGAATTAAAGCAAGAGGTCTAAGAACGTTTAGTTCAAGAGGGTTGCCACCTAATTGAAGTGGAATTTAATTCAACTATACACAGGGTGTATGAAAGAACAATATATGGGTGAAAAACTAAAGAACGTTAATAAATCTTTAGAATATTTTTGAGACGTTTGAAGAGGATTGCCATCTGTTTGAACATTTCAGATTAATAATAAATGTATATAATCCTGTTTTTTGTTCATCTGAAAGAATTTTAAAAATTCTATAAAAATATATTATGTTTGAAATGCAACTAGTGATGGGCGAAATAGCTATTTTTCTGTATCAGAGAAAATATTGATTGCGACTTTTAAATCACAGCGTTTTTTTATTGCTATTGTAATCGCTAGTTCTTTTAATAACACAGAAATATATAGTAGTTCTAATAAATGCTGACAAATCAGTGCTGGTAAATAGTACATGGTACATGTAGGGATAATTTCCTACCCGTAGGGATTTCAGTCGAATAAATGAGTGTAGGGAAAAGAGGGAAAATGTTCATTTATTCTTAATAAATTTCTATATTTCACTTAGTTTTTTATTAATATTTGCAGCCATCTTTATCCGTTGAGACAAATTTTGAAATAAAAATATTAAATGCAAATAACGCGACCAAGCAAATTAAACTGCGTAATTGAAAATGTCCATTTAAAACAACCGTGGAACGAATAATCAAAAATTGTAAAATAACCATTTCTGCCATGATACAGAAAAATCTCCATTCGCAACTTTTCAACCATTCTTCAGTTTTCCTTAAAATCGTTTAGTTCTTAATTTTTATTATTTTCTCAAAATATTACTTTAGTGTAAATACATATGTACATATATTTATACATATAAGATATCACACCCTTACATGTATACCAAAATTGAACAAATTTTAAGTTAATATTTTTAAAGAAATTTTTGTTAAAAAATATTCCCATATCGAGCACATTCTTTAAAAACGTATTAATTCGAAAACTCTCATCTTTGATACTACGTGGTAGAAATCATTTTGACACATTTACCTCCCTGGAAAAGCTGATGCTGTATTTTATTGTAGTTTGTTTAAACAAAAGCGTTGCAAAGACTTCTTCCACATTTAATTACACTGGATCACATATTAGTGTTTTTTTTTGACGTAGAATACGTCTTACCTTAAGGTATGGGGGCTATGTTCAAATGTTGTAGTTGTAATTTTTAGAGCTTCACAAAAACGCTTATTGCACGAGAACTAATAAAGCGATTTCAAAGAAAAGTGTGGCGTTTCAAAGATAAAATTCCAAACCTGTCGACAGATTCATTTTTGTAAATAACCAATTCGGTTTCTGTCGTAAAAACAACGGTAAACATTGCCTTATTTTGGGGTAAATTTTGAGCCTTTAAAGTGCTCTAGCAACTTATTGTTGGCATATATAACTTTCATTTTCGGGATATAGGTTCTTTGGAGCAGTAGAAGTATTATCGGGTACAAATTTTATATAAATTTAACAAATATTGAGCATTTTAAGGCAAAAAATTGTTGAAAAAATTTGCAAATTTTTTTCATTACCAAAATGCTCGAAAACCGCTCGAATGATTTTGTTTTTGTTTTCTTTAATCAAAAATTCAAGAGTTTTCCTTTCGTTTGGTATATGGGAAGTATTGGTTGATATCTTCTATATATGTTTATTTTATTCAAATATATGGGCATAAATGATTTTCCATACAAAATCACCTCGTCATCATTTTGCAAACACGTGCATATGTTGGAAGTGGGGGAAGGAGACAAAAAGTATGTATGCGTATGTAATGCTGCTTTTGATCGCAGCGTATGTACATATGTAAATGCATATATACGTACATATGAAAGTTTCAGTTAATGTGGATCTGTTTGGTTTTGTTATCGATATTTTTATCGATTTTGTTATCGATTTTGCTATCGATTTTGTTATCGATATTTTTATAGATTTTGTTGCCGATATTTTAATCGATTTTGCCATCGATATTTTTATCGGTTTTGTTACCGATATTTTCACCGATTTTGTTATCGAAATTTGTATCGATGTTGTTATTGATTTTGCTATCGATATTTTCGGAACTTATCGATATAATGATCGATATTTTTATCGATTTTGTAATCGATTCTGTTATTGATTTTATTATTGATTATTTATCGGTTTTGTTATCGATATTTTTCTTGATTGTTTTAACAATTTTGCTATCGATATTGTTATCGCTTTTGTTATCGATATTTTTGTCGCTTTTGTCATCAATATTTTTATCGATTTTTCTATAGATATTGTTATCGCTTTTGTTGTCGGTATTTTTATCGGTTTTTTTACCGATTTTGCTATCGATATTGCCATCGCTTTTGTTATCGATAGTTTTATCGATTTTTTTATCGAATTTATTACCGATTTTGTAATGGATTTTTTGATAGATTTTGTTATCAATTTTGTTATTGACTTTGGAATCGATTTTGTAATCGATTTTTCGATAGATTTTGTAATCGATTTTTTATCGATTTTGTAATCGATTTAGTTAACGATTTTGTTATCGATATTTTTATCGATTTTGTTATCGATTTTATTATCGCTTTTGTTATCGATATTTTTTTCTTAGTTTGTGCTTTCGTTTTTGACTTGGATATGCTCTTAACCATACCACGTATTCTACGTTTAAATTTAGCGGGTGTATCTCCGATACAGCCTGCAGACCAAGACGAAGGCTCTGGACTGTTCCTTTTTGTTCTACGAATGCCCCTATCAATTTCTCATGTAGAATCGCCGAAATAGAATGATTCCGAAAATCGAGTTAATTTTTTATTCTATGGATAAGTTTTTGAGATATTTGGTTCCACTTAACTAATCTTTATTTAACAATCTTAATACCAATTACGGAAAACTAAAGCTAACAAAATTCTCCATAATCCGTATATACATAAATCACTTTTAAGATAGGTCTGATATTTCCTGACAAATAAATTAATAATTCTATATTTTTCTGTTTTTTTATGAAAAATAAAAGATTATCAAACTTTAACAGGAGAAAAATTTTAAAATAACAGTTTCTGTGTAGATTTGTTGCAATTGTGTTAAAGCCTGCTCTGTTGCAAGGTCTTAAGGAAGAAAATACATGGATAAATAACGATGCAATGAGAGGTCAAACGAAAACGCGCAAAGATTTTTTATATGAAAAATGAGCACGAAAGAGTGTTACTCATACGCAATGTACACCTGAGTAACTCTCTCTTTTGTTAATATTTCATACAAAAAATCCTTGCACATTTTCATTTTACCACTCATTTATTTCTTATTTATCCATCGATTTTCTTCATTGGTAGCTTAATTTTTTCGTAAAGGAACGGCATTCACCAAAAAATTAAAAAAAAACTGTTTTTTTCCCCTGTTAAAGTTTGAATTTGTTTTAATTTTTTCATAAAAAAACCAAAAAATCTGGAGTGATTTATTAATTTCTCAGAAACTATCACGCCTATCGGAAAGTGGTGTATATGTGGTTTATGGAGAATTTTGTTGGCTTTAATTTGCCGTACTTCGTATTATGATTGTTAGATTGGTTTCGTAAGATATATGTGATTAAGTGGAACTATTTTTTGTTTTAAGCTGAGTAACGGTAAATTGAAAATATGTCGAAAACTTTTCAATAGAATAAAAAATTAACTCGATTTTCGGAATCAGTGGGCGATTCTACATAGGAATTGCATAGTGGCATCCACTGAAAATATTTTGCTGTAAACCAGTGTTAATATAAACTTAGAACTAGTTTTTTACGTTTTTCCATAAATGGAAAATTTCGAGTTAATATGCTTTTGAAGAAAGTGAGCGAAATGTACAAATAAATATGTTAGTTCGCTTTATTGATCTTTAATGTTAAGAAATTATAACGCCTGAAGTAAATAAATGAATTGTGAATTTATATTTTTCGCTTTTTTTAAGCTTTAAATGAAACATAAAACTAACTTTTTCAGCTTCTTTTTGTTTATTTTTCCCCCTGGAAAGGGACTGGAAACACTGATTATATTGCTCCCACCTACATATAGTTTAGATATAAAGCCTTTTGAAAACCATTTCGATTGATATCCATATTGTAATAGTTCATTTAACTTATTCAATTATTTGAACAGAATTTTCCACAAAAAAAAAAATATAACAAAAACCCATCTACAGACCAATTCCTTTAATGTGACGCCTCATTTTTGAAAATCGAACGCACAGTGCAGGTTTGATAACATTCACAAGAAATGCCTTCTCGTAGTACATATATACAT
>NW_023471697.1:0-4362 GCF_013731165.1 Rhagoletis pomonella
GCACTCTATGTGACATAGTGCAAAGGGGACTAAACCTGGCAAGAGGCTGGTGCGCGGACATGGGCCTCAGCATCAACCCCTCTAAAACGGTTATTGTCCCTTTCACTAGAAGAAGAACGCTTCCAGGCATGAGGAACATTTCTTTGAATGGGGTCGCCATCAACGTCGCCACCGAAGTTAAATATCTAGGACTAACCCTGGATTCTAAACTTCTGTGGAAGGCACATGTTGACGCGGTCACTTCCAAAGCTACGAGGGCACTAATGGTATGCAAACGCCTGGCAGGAAAGACCTGGGGCTGCAGTCCCAGGATTCTGAGATGGATGTATACCATGATAGTTAGACCAATAGTCACCTATGGAGCAGTGGCCTCCACGGTGAGGCAATCCCTCACCAAGCTTCAACGTCTGGCATGTGTATGCATTACGGGGGCAATGCGCACATGTCCGACGGCAGCGCTGGAGGTGATTCTCGAGCTCGAGCCGCTGCACCTTACCATAGAACAGGCTGCAAAGCGAACTCTACTAAATTTCGCGAGGGAAGGCTTTGGCAGGGGCAGAACTATATCATTAAGGAACAGAGACAAGCTAGGCTCCCAAGTTCCGCTAGCTTTACTCCCCAGAGACGACAAGCCTAAGGTGGTTAACTTTGACAAGAATTTCAAAATAGAGCTTTGCAGCAAGGCGACCTGGAGCTCCTCTCTCATGGAGAGGCTGATCCAATCGAGCTCGTTGCAATGGTACACAGACGGCTCGAAGACTCCGGAAGTCATTGGGGCTGGCGTCTATGGGCCGAGGCTACAGCTCTCTTAATATTGAGCGACAGCCAGGCGGCACTCAAGGCCCTCTCAGCATTTGAGGTCAAGTCATCCTTGGTTCTTGAGTGCATAGATAGGCTCAACAGCCTGGCAGTGCACAACAAAATCCAATTAACTTGGGTACCAGGACACTTAGGAGTTGCGGGCAACGAAGAAGCGGACCGACTAGCTAGATTGGCGGCCGCCTCGTCGCCTATAGGGCCTGAGCCCTTCCTAGCGATTGGACCCAGTACAATCAAGGAAGAGCTCAGGAAAGAAAGGAACACACAAAGGAATCAACACTGGCGCAACACTACAGGTTTACGTCAAGCAAAACAACTACTGGGAGGCTACAACCTCACGAGGTACAGGGCAGTTATTAATCTATCCAAAGGAAAACTAAGGATCATAACAGGTTTTCTGACGGGTCACTGCAGACTGAGAGGCCACCTGCACAAGCTAGGGATTTGGTCCAACGACCTATGTCGTTTCTGCGACGTGACCGAGGAGACTCCCGTGCACCTGCTTAGCGAATGCGTGGCGGTCGCGAGAAGACGGGAGAGGCACCTGGGCCACTACTGGCCAAGTAACGAAGCAATACAATCGCTAATCCCTGGGGATCTCCTCAAATTTTTGGGCTCTCTAGGATTAGATGAGGTACTGTAAATGATTGAGGTCACAATAGACCTGCTGGTCGCAGTGCATGCCTCTATTAATTATCTATCTATCTATGTGCTCCGTAAAGATCGCGAGCGAGATAATGGTGGAGGATTAGCGTTCATTCTACACCACACAGTGCAGTATCGGCTAATCGAAGAAGACATCGACCCAAGGGACACTACCCTAGAATGTCAGGGCATAGCTGTCCGGTCAGGCGATGTCGAGCTCGAAATATTTAACGTGTACATACCCCCTGTCACCTGCTGCCCGGCTGGATATCTCTCTGACATAGGTGCGCTACTCAGAGGCGAAAACCGACTGGTAGTAACTTCAATGCGCACCACGATCTTTGGCATTCAAGCCTGGCCAATGATCGGAGGGGAAACATTTTGGCTGAGCAGATAGACGATTCGACATTCTGCACCATGAACGACGACGCCCCCACCAGGATTGTGGGCAGCTGCAGCAGCTCGCCAGACCTAACAATTGCTAGCGCTGGTCTGATAAATAGCATATCATGGCGACCTATGCTATCGTTAGCATCAGACCATCTGCCCATAATCATCTCGATCAATAAGCCCACCGACTTTGCTCCCGCGGATCACCGAACCTACACCAACTTCAACAAGGCTGATTGGAACGGCTTCGCGGAAGTTACCGAGAGCAGCTTCGCCGCCCCCCACACCCACAGACGTACATGCTGGCGAACGCCAGTTCCGCAGGGTAGTCACTGCCGCAGCAGCTCGCTTCATACCGTCCGGACGTATCGCGGAAGTCTGCCCAAATTTCCCGGCTGAAGCAGCTGTACTAGCAAATGAGCGTGACCACCTACGCCAGGTCGACCCCGGGGACCCTCGCTTGAGGGACCTTAATTTGGAGATTCGGCAACTGGTAAATCAACATAAGCGGAAAAAATGGGAAGAGCACTTGAAGGCCTGTAACTTCACCTCTGGTGTGAGTAAGCTCTGGTCAACCGTGAGGTCCTTGTCCAACCCGACGAAGCGTGATGACAGAGTGGAAATCTCATTCGAAGCGTGACCCGAAGAAATGCGCGAACTATTTTAGTCGGCAATTCACACTGCATCCTTCGGTAGACAAGGCCAAACGTCGAGTGACCAGGAGGCTGCACAAACTGCCCAAAAACAGTGCACCACTTGTTTTCACCAGCGGTGAAGTGAAGGGGGCCATCGGGAAGGCGAAAGCCTCCAAAGCCATTGGACCCGACGGAATCTGTATGCTGATGTTGAAACATTTGGGGCCTGTGGGAGTAGCATACCTCACGGAGGTCCTCAATTTGTCTATGACCACTCTCATCATTCCTGATGTGTTGAAATCAGGGAGAGTGGTCCCACTGCTGAAACCGGGGAAGCCCGCCAACAGAGCAGACTCTTATCGCCCGATAATGCTCCTTTCCCCGGTCGCGAAGACACTTGAGGCCCTGCTGCTCCCATACTTCACCTGCCACCTAACCCCAGCGAAACATCAGCATGGCTTCCGTAAAGTGCATATCACAACAACAGCACTTAACGCCATAAACACCAAGATAACTCGTGGCCTAAATCGTAACCGCCCCTGTGAGAGAACTGTCCTAGTAGCGTTGGACTTGTCAAAGGCGTTTGACACCGTCTGCCATACCACGCTGCTAGAAGACATTGAGGCCTCCTCTCTCCCACAGGGACTGAAGCGATGGTCGGCGAATTATATGAGTGGTCGACAATCATCAGTAATCTTCAGAGATCAAACCTCGAAACCAAGAAGAATAAAACAAGGGGTTCCACAAGGTGGTGTTCTCTCCCCCTTACTCTTTAACTTCTACATCTCGAAACTCCCCCAGCCTCCTGAAGGAGTTTCCCTGATCTCGTACGCTGATGATTGTTCGATTTTGGCGTCTGGGAATGGAATTGATGACCTCTGCTCAAAAGTAAACGGCTATCTCTCCAGCCTTTCTCGCTTCTTCACTGCAAGGAGCCTAACCCTCTCCCCAACGAAATCAACGGCGACCCTCTTCCCCACCTGGACCCACTGTTCAGCATGAGCAGCAGTAACATTAGTCCCATGCAGAGAGCCGGCGACTGGGTATGATGGAGAAGAGCGTAAAAGAGATTGATTTTCATTGTCAATCATCTCCTTACATTTGTTAACAGCAATACCGCGGTTTGCATTGAGGCCAGTAAAGTTGTCAACAATGCCGCGAAGGCTTTTTATCTCCGCAGTCAACGACGATACGTCGGCATCCCTGTCGCTTAGCTTAGTTTGCAAAACACGAACTTTTACATGCAAATCATCACTTTTCTTTATTAGCTGCATTTTGTCTTCATGCAAAGCACCTAGCAAACACAAGATATGAGCATTTTCTGCCCTGAGAGCAGAAAGTTCTTTAACCGCAGTTAGCAGTGTAGATTTCAATTGAAAGTCATGCTCAGTAGCGATATCACTTGAGACATCTCTTAGAGAGTCTGAATTAAGAGCTTCTTTAGCACTAGTGCTCCCACCCGAACCAACGGGGGTGGAAGGGCAGCGGAGAGACGAACGACGGTCATCCGTACAGTTTTTACAAAGAAACGGCTTATTAGATGAGAGTAAGAAGTCCAGATCGGCCTGGAAAATACCAACACATTTGAGGTGAAACAAGTTTTTACACCCGGCACACTGCACTTTAGATTGTGTACGATCAACTTTTTGACCACAAAGACAAGGCATTGTATGAATATTTTTACATTTAATAAATATTGAGTCAGTGAAATTCACATTATTAAGAGTCACTATCTCAGTATATTATGAGTTTCGCACTAACAAAGCGAATTAAAATTCACAAAGAACGCTTAAAAAGCCAGATAAGCGCGGAGCGAAGAAAAACACGTCTGAACTGCAGTCGCGCAAAACAGTAGTTTGGTAATACAAAACAA
>NW_023471698.1:0-4361 GCF_013731165.1 Rhagoletis pomonella
AAAAATATTGAAGCTAAGCCATCGCTTGAAAGAGAAAAAAATTTATAAAAAATAGCATTAGAAATACATAATTTTTAAGCCACTTCCAGAGTATTTAGCATTTTTTTAAATAATTTTATATAGCCTGTTTTCGCTCTACGAAATTGCATAATACAACTAGATAACCGTACCTTTTTTTTAATTTAAGCAGTAGAGAAAATAAAATAAATATGTAAATATGTATGTATACTATAAGTGTTATGCACAAACTGTTTGTAACAATAATTTGATTTTGAAATTATAATAATTCGAAGCACAGTTGTGAAAATGCCCAGACAGTCGATAAAAAAGAAATCCTGTCCAAAAAAAATCGAACAGAATTCTGAAATCCGTAAGGAAACATCTTTAAGGTGGAATAAGCGCCTAAAATTACACAGTGCAACATTCAAAAAATGCATTTATTTAGGGGGTCAAAATATGAATAAATACCAAAAGATTTATAAAAGTTGGTTATCATATTTTTATATCGATTTGAAGTTGTAGATCTAAGACCCAAAAAATGAACAAGTATAATTTTCTACATTTTTGTGACGTTTGCTTTATTATTATTATTTGTTTAAATGAGCCCGGTTCTTGAACTTTTAATAAACCTTTAAATATCAGTACGGTCCTGCAAAGACAGGACGGATGGTCACCGTACCCATACATACGAATGCATAAAATAAAGTGCGCTCGAAATTTCAGCGCGAATTCTTAGTCACTTGAAACTTGCACTTTATATACTAAAATCTAATGGCCTATAAAACTGCTTACAAATATTAAATTTGGTGAAAAGTTTTTTACAACATTTCAATGTTTCTGGTGATTTTTTTTTTGTTTTCACGAACCCTGCAAATGTTTTCCAATAGTTTTTATTATGTAACATTTATTAACAGGAACATAATATTTTTTTTTTTGAAAATTGCTACTTTCCCTGCACTTCTAAAAAATTCAATATAAAAAATCGTTAAACGAGCTTAACAGATCTGTTCTAAATTTTATTAGCTTTCATTAAAAAGATAAAAAAAACAGGTTGCAAAATGAAAGCTCAGGACTATTTTAAACAGTAAATTCAAGTTTTGTGCCACTGTGCGACGGCGGTGCTGATCAATGCCACGAGGTATTTTTTTAATAGTAATCGGTCTACAAAGTGTTTCTGTTAAAATGAATGTTTGTCAAAATAATTTAATTAATTTTGCTTTGTGTGTGGTCATCGACTATTTTTTAAATCACATGGATATTTAAGTGCTTATTTGGAAATATAATATAAAATATATTTTGGCTTTAAAGTGACAAAAAATCAAGGTTCAAGTATAGAATTATATTATCAGAAAATATTAATTATATTCAACAATTTTATTGAGCTTGAGGCCGTGTTTTAAAGATATTAAAATAATAATAAAATACTAGTACATAAAAAATAAATTCATTAGGAAAACACGTTTTATTTAAAAATATAATGCTTTTCATAGAAACGACAATCGTTATAATTGGAAAATAATTGAAAATACTTTTATTATAAATTTTTCATAATATTTGTGACTCAAGTAAGTACTTTCTTTCAATTAACTTTAGTTTCAAAAAGATAATATTTGTGACTCAAGTAAGTATTTTCTTTCAATTAACTTTAGTTTCAAAAAGATAATATTTGTGACTCAAGTAAGTATTTTCTTTCAATTAACTTTAGTTTCAAAAAGAAATTTAAAAAATAAATAAAAATTATACATACATACATACATTGTCATTTTGGGATCTTAGATCTCAAACTTCAAATAGACATACAAAAAGGTAACCAACTTTTTCAAATCCTTTGGTCCTTTTACATAATTTGACCATCTTTATCGAATGCAGTTGGTCCGATTGCCATCACCTACAACTTTTTAAAATTTGTTTTACTGTGTTATAATTTTCGTTGATGCTGAAAATTCTCCCCCGACTCCGTAGAGCCGTTTATTCTTATATGAAGCTTCTTCATGATATCAAGTCAAATTTCGAAGTTAATTTTCCATGGTTGTGACTAGGGCTATCCCGTTGAAGTACGGTTTAGAATGACGGGATAACCAATTGAACGGATATTAACCGGTTATGCGGATAACAAAATTAACGATACCCACAGTATTCGGATTTTATCCGTAGACACCAATATTCGTAGAGTCCCAGCGCTATTTTTCACCGAAATTAAGGTCCTCTTTCAATAAGTAAATAAAATTAACTAAACAATAAAGTAGAGGCCAGCGTATTTTTTTTTTTATAATTGCACAATGCTCATATGCCATGTTGCAAAAATACGAATACTGTGACGTTTTGACGATTGTATTTATCTATATTTTCCATACCAATTTTTTTTTTTTTTTTATAAAAAAATATAGTTCATTCAACAGCAAAGACCAGCAGAATCAATTTGTTTCTTAAATTTCATATACAACTCGGGAAAATTCAAGATATACAAAAAAAATTTCATCAATATTTTCAACCTCTCCAGTTTCAAGTCTCTAAAAATTACCGTTGATTTTTGAGAATTTTTTTTTTTGTCCGGGGGGTTGCTAATCTTTATCCTTCCACCACGAATTTTAGTAATAAATAAGCGTTTTCTAGATATGTATGAAACTTGGTGAAATGATCTGGCTTTTTTGGGTGTTAAAATATTTCCAAAAACTTCTGCGCCCCTAATCTAATGACAAGTTTTTGCTCGTTCCCATGAGATGTGAATTGTCAGATGTTATCGCCTTTAAAACGTTTTAAATGCGAATTTCTATCTATAATATAAACATAAATAATAGGGGTCTTCATCAAAAGTGATAAACTTTTGATAAACTTGATAAAGTAATAAATTTATCATTTTGATAAATGAAATGTCAAATTTTGTATGGAAATCTATTTAACCAAAGATTATCACTTTACCAAGCGACTTTGGTCGATAAAGTTATAAATTTCAGCAAAATTCAACCATTACACACGAACACATAAAAGTAAATGAACACTATGGACGAGGTAAGAATGAAACGTAAGTAGCCATATAAGTTAAATAATAAATAGTTTTATGCAATTATTTACCAAGTCGCGTTCATGAAAGGATGCGTATAAACTGGCAAATTTAAGCAATTTATCCCTTTATCACTTTAGATGAAGACCACTAATCATTATATTTCGAATTTCGATAAAAATAAAATGAAGAAAGACATAACCTTAAAAAAGTAAGAAACATACAATTTATTTAATTAAAAACTAAGTACTATAAATGAACCAGTTTTCTAAATATTTGTTGATATCCTACGTGATCTGCGATTAGGCTGAATGTGCGTGGTATTGGCTGAATAAAAGCAGGCAATTCACTAAAGAATATGCATATGAAACTAACCATTTATTTAAACAAAAAATTAAGTTCTCCTTACAAACATTTCCAAAAAAACTGCGGAAAATGGGGAATGATGAGGATATGACCGCATTTTTGCATTCCCAAGTGATTGAATGGATGTGTAGTTTTGAAGCAGAAAGCGGAACAAAAAATTTTTAAAATAATTCAAGCTTGGCTTTTGAGGGTTTCAAATGCTGTGCAAGGGATGCTCTGTTTGTTTTTCTTTTTTTATATATAGATTCATAAAGCGACCGAAATACTTTCGTAGAGCATACCTGAACAAAATATGATGCATCTTGTAATGCATCGATTCCGATTTTTAGCTCATATATACATATGTATGTACAATCTCAGCATAATTCGAAACAGTTAAATGTATATTCTATTTCTCATACATCCTATTTCAATCATAAACGTTTTCTGATTCTCCTACAGAATATCTAAAATGATCATTTATGGTACAGGCTTATCCAACTCGCGCTTGGGAAAGTAATGTCCTGTCATTTGATTATTGTCAAATGGCACTACCTTCCAAACGGGTATATTTTTAGTTAAAGGTTTATTATTTCACACTGAACTAAACGTTAAAATTATTAATCTACTAAAAAATTTAATAAAATTGGAGATTATGATTTCAACGAAATGTGATCACAATTGAGCCGATTATGGGTCTTTTGGCGAGCTAGTTTAAGAATGGTGATTTCGATATTCGGCGATGAGGCATGGCAGCCAAGTCGCAGCAATTTAACGCTTTTGCATTCCTTTTAGTGCGTCCAAGCGAACGCCTGTGTTTATGCTAGTAATACCGCAACTATGCTAATTCAATAGCAAGATACAACAACAACAAGTAATGGCCGATTTATTACCCGAAATCTGTGAAAAAGTCAGGACATTCGAATAATATTTTTTCTACACATTAATAGATAGTTATTTTAAAGAGGTATGCCCCGGGGCATTCATACTTCAAACTGTAATATGAAAAACAACC
>NW_023471699.1:0-4361 GCF_013731165.1 Rhagoletis pomonella
AAAAATAACCTTGATTTTCGGAATCAGGGGGTGATTTTACATACGAATTTCATAACGGCGTCTCTGGTAAATTTTGGCCGTCGACCAGTGTATTTTGAGTGTTGGATAATTCTTGCTGGATTTTCGACGAACAAACCTAATTACTAGTTGGCCTAGTTTCGAGTGGCTTTACGGGACGTCGTAACAATTGAGGCAAATATTCATTTATCCAACGCTTCCAAAAACAGTCCTTCAGATTTTGAGCAATTTTCTACTGCTTACGCAAGCAAATGTTGGATTCGGAATCACCGGGTGTTTGAGTTGAGTTCATACACCCCAATAAAAAATGGTTTGGGGTAAGCGGTTCTGCACTGGTTGATGATAGTGGTATATCGGTTAAAGGGCGACGATATTTTCGGCTTCTATTAAAACACTGTGAAAGGTTTCTAAACGTGGTGCTGCTTCTTTCAATGTGCGCTGTAGTACCCTCTTCACACATTGGACTAGGCGTTCCCAGCATCCTCCTGCAGACGGATTAGTTGGACAGTTGAATCTCCATTCTATCCCATTGTTTGTTAATTCTGTCTGGATTTTATCAAAATCGAAAGCTTGTTGTTCTTTCTTTAATTCACGTTGTGCTCCGATGAAATTGGTGCCATTATCGCTCCTTATACGCACAGGCACCCCAAATTATAAAAGCGTCTGTTGACAAATCTGCGGCCACTTCCAGGTGCACAGTTCTGGTGGTCAAGCAAGTGAATAGTGCTACCCACCTTTTTCTCGTCGGCGTCCTATGGCTACAAAAAATGGACCACAGTAATCAACACCTGTGTACGTGAATGGCCGCACATAGGGTGTCAATCGGTCGAGTGGTAGCTGGCCCATAAGCGGGACGGCGGGCTTAGAAGTCCGGCGGATACAAACTGGACATTTCTTCTTGACGGCAGCTAATAGTGAATGGGGTCGTGGTATCCAAAATCTCTGGCGCATTTCGTTTATGGTGAGTCGGCTATTCTGATGATGGTTCTTTCTGTGGAAGTGATCCATTATCAGTATGATGGTTTCGAGGAATAATGATTGGGTGTCGCGCTGAATCAGGGAGACAGTACGCGGCATCGATTCTACCATTTATTCGTAGTACTCCACTATCGTCTAGCTTTGGCGTTAACGGAAACAATGAACTGGTTTTTGGCAGGTATTCTTTGGCTTGTAACAAGGCAATTTCATGTTGATAAAACTCAAGTTGCACAGTGCGGCATAAATACTTCTCGGCGGTTTTCAATTTATCTGGAATTAGTTCACCTTGGCGACGTGTGTTTGATTTACAGTTGGTTATGAAACGTAAGACCCATGCATACACTCGAAGGAGCTTCATAAATGTCGAGTATTTTGAAATATTTATTATTAAAACGTTGTTTATGACAAACACTGCTGACTTTTTACATTCTATTTCTTCAGGAAGGTCAGAATGTACGGGCTCGGCCTCAATAGGCCATATATCTTCACTTTCGCGCAAAAATGAGAGACCTGTTATCCATCGAGAATTCGACAAACATTCTGGTGTTGACTTAAACTTTGTGGCTTCATCTGCCACATTTGCTGCTGTCGGAATCCAACGCCATTGGTTGCTATTTGTGGTTGAAAGGATCTCAGAGATGCGGCTGGCGACAAATTGTTTAAAATCCCGTTTAGTGGAACGAATCCAAAGCAACACAGTTTTAGAGTCACTCCAAAACGTTACACTGTGCATGCTTCGGTCTAGGCATCGCTCTACCGAAGTTCTTAGACGACTTCCTAATACTGCGGCTTGTAGTTCTAAGCGAGGTACAGTGGTTGCCCGTTTAGGGGCACATCTGGACTTGGCTGCGAGGAATGTGACGCTGACATCGTTCGCGTACTTCATCCGTAGATAAGCTACGGCAGCGTAGGCGGCTTCACTAGCGTCCAAAGATGTGGAGTTGCAGCTCATCAGCTGAAGAGTAGATGGGCGAAAGACATCTAGGCACTGAAAAGTGCCTTATTTTGCGGAAGGCTTTCCACCATGAAAACCACTGTTCTCTTAAATTTATTCGTAAGGAATCATCCCAGTCTATCTGCTGCTTCCAGGTCTCTTGTAAAATCAACTTGACTATGACAGTGATGTTAGCAAGCAGGCCGAATGGGTCGTAAATGGCCATAGCGAGTCCCAACAGCTCTCGTTTTGTAGGTGAACGTTTACACTCTAACACTTCACGCGAAATCTTGCAAAATCTGAACTGAAACTCCAAAACATCGTCAGTAGAATTCCAATGCATACCTAATACTTTATCAGTTTTAGGCTCATGTTCCATGCTAACAATGTCTGGAGGCGCCTCTGTTCCCTGATTCAATAGATTTTGTAGCTCCTTGCAGTTAGAGACGAAATTTCTCAAAAAGAATCCGGCTGCGGCATTTATGGTAATAGCTTCGTTTACGACTTCATTGGCTTCTTGAATACTATCAAAACTGGCGACATAGGTGTTTTAAACAACAGCTTTAACACCTCGTGGCATTTTCTCTTCCAAGGGGCTGGCGTTTAAATTCTTAATATATTCAGCACAACACGGTGAACAAACGGCTCCGAATATCATGGACGTCATGACATATACTTCAATTCGTTTGGACGGATCTCCATGTCTCCATAGGAAGCGTTGTGACTGTCTATCTTCAGGGCGAATCTTGACCTGAGAGTACATCTCTTGTATATCGCCTGCAACTGCAAGTGGGCGTTGGCGAAACTTGAACATAACTGACATCAGTGGCTGTGCGCGTTCTGGTCCTTTCATCAAAACAGAATTCAACGAAACATTCGACACGGATGCTGCTGCGTCAAATACTATACGCAACTTTTGTGGCTTACTGTGATTTATCACCCCAAAATGTGGCAAATACCACGTCGATGGACCTACGTTCGACGACTCTTCATCAGTCAGCAACTGCGCATAACCCTTGCTAATATAATTATTTATTTCGGCTATATAGCTCTTAGCATACCCCGGATCTTTAGCCATTTTGTTTTCGACGTTTAGTAATCTCTTCTTGGCCATTTCATAACTACGTGGCAATTGAACTTGATCTTCGCACCACAATAACCCTACTTGATAGCGATTCCCAATGTTTTTTGTTGTTTTACAAAGAATCTCTCTAGATCTTAAGTCTTCTTTTGACTGAAGAGGAGTATCTGGCTTGTTTACTGCGAAACTGTCTAGACTGAAGTACTCTTCCACTAACCGGTGTAACTGCTGCGATGAAAATTGTTTACGGACGTGGAAAACGTTGGCTATAGGACCACTACCAACATTTGTTGGCCCGTAAACTACCCAACCCAACTTGGTGGCGATGGCGATAGGTTCATTAAGACCACAGCTAACCATTTCTTTGGCAACACACAAATGGCTGTTGTCTAACCCAATCAATAAAGAAGGTTTGACGGATGAATAATTGGCGATTTGCAAGTTTGTAAGATTGCTATAATTATTTCGTTCAAAGGTTTGCGTTGGTAAATCCAATTGTTTGATAGTGTATACATTCTTCAACTGATATGATGTATTTCGACTCTCTGCACTTACTTGCAGGTTGAGTACACGCGATGTTTCTGTAATTTTCTTTTTATTGTACCACTGTAACGTGAGTGGCGTAGTACGGCCTTTGATCCCAAGGCTGTTGGCAATACTTTCTTCCCGAAGAGTTATTGAAGAACCCTCATCGATCATGGCATAAATCGCGAAGCTTCCGTTGGGTCCGGTTAACACCACAGGCAATATTTTAAACAAACATTCGTTTTGGTTTTCGCGGCAATTCAATAAATGCTCATTACTGTTGGTAGCAGACGATGTTGCGGGCTGAACAGTTGAACGATTAACTGATGACGAGGGTTTAACAGATGTGACAGCCTGATGCAAGAGAGGGTGGTGCATACGCTTGCACTTGTCGACCCCACACTCATGCCTAGATCGACAATCACCCAAACCATGACCTCGTTGAAGGCATGCAAAGCACAGACGGTTGGCTTTCACCAGAGTCCACTTATTTTGCACATTAAGTTCCTTAAATTCTGGACATACCTTTAACTGATGACATTGCTTACACTTAATGCAACACAATGGTTGCTGATGTTGTTGAACAGGTTCTGGCTCATTATTGAGTAACACTCTTCTAGGAATATTTGAAGACTGACGACTTGAAGACGACTGCGTAACTGAACGCACGGCTGTTGACGACGATGCCTGGCTACTTCGCTGTAACGATGACACTACAGAAGGCATTAGGCTGACAACCTTGGCAAGGTCACTCAACCAATCAGCAAAAGTTTGTATATTCGGATATACTGACGCCCCTGCTGCACGACGACTCCATTCAAACTG
>NW_023471700.1:0-4361 GCF_013731165.1 Rhagoletis pomonella
AATTTTTAATCGTTAACTCTTAATTTGATCAAGTAGGTTTGGTGATTAATTAAGTTATGCTGGAATTTCCCTGTGCACACAAAGCAAGTTAATCCGGTATGGCTAAATCAGGTTTTCTCATCAATCTAAGCAATTTGGTGTGCATTTTCATTAAGATATATACCAACAAACGTTTTACAAACTAGGTTTGTAAAAGTTCACAGTGTATGTATTGCTAATAACAATAATTATAATTTTTTTTATATTATGTGCTTTTTATAGACGTAAAACACAAAATAATTACTATAACCGGTGTTTGGTTTCAAACTCGGACAAACTAGACAAATTAATTAGATTTTAATTTTAATTGGATTTACGATTAATGTTTTACATTAATTAAACGTAATCGCAGCCAGCGATTAACGATTAAAAAAATGTTATCATTAATCGTACAGTTGATTACGACTAATTAATGTTAATCGTCAAACGCGATTAACATTTTAATCGTTAATGTTTAGTCGTTAATCAGATTAACAGTTTGCCAACACTGTGTGCAATCATGTTCATATTCACGGACAAAATGGACGTGTTTGGAAAAGAGGCGTAGCACCTCCCATACTGACTGAAAGTTTCATATTGCATATCTCTTCAGATGTTTGCGGTAAAGCACTCAAGCTTGGTATGAAAATACATATGTGTGTATGTATGTGAAACTAATACCATACTCATGGAGAAAAATTAGAGTTAATGGAAAAGGTGGTGTGGCAACTCCCATGCAAATTGATTTTTTTATGCTGCATATCTCTGGAGGTATTTATTGCAAAGGACTGGAACTTGGCACCGAGATGTGTATACAAAATTAACTCCATACTCATGGAGAAGAATTTGCATTATTCGAAAAGGGGACATGGTTCCTGCCGTACAAATTTACTGTTTTATACTGCTTATCTCTAGAGGTGTTCATGGTAGAGTACTGGGACTTGGTACTGGGGTATGTAAAATCAATTCTAAATTCATGGAAGAAGATTAGGGTTATAAGAAAAAGGGGCGTGGCACTTCCAGTACAAATTTACTTTTTCTTATCACATATCCCTGGAAGTGTTTGTGGAAGAATACTGGAACTTGGTATGGAGTTGTGTATACAAAATGTATCAATTGCTCATGGAAAAATGTGAGTTATTAAAAGAGGAGGCATGTCGCCTCCCATACATACTAAAAACTTCTTAATACATATCTCTGGAAGGATAGAAAATCTCTCGAAGTATTTTAAATTTGTTATGGAGATTTATTTTATAAGTGCCGTACTGACAGAATAAATTTCATTAAATGGAAAAGGGAGAGACGGGTTCGGCCTTGCAATCTAAAGCTCTCTTGAGGCATTTGCTACAGTAATGAGAAGTGGTATTTTATCAAGGCCAGGTTACTAAATTTGAGTTGGAAATATTAGAACCCGCCGTGGCACCTCCAAGAAGGTTACACGTTCACGCGCCGTATACCTGGAACCATTTTAAGGTAAATTTAGAGGGATTGATATCTTTCGTATGCCTAGCGCGAGTTATGAGTCCTTGTTAGGAATTAAAAGTACACAAGAGATTATTTCAGTCTCGTTTTATTTCCAGAACTGTTTTCCATTTTTACACTTACATCTATTTATACTATTTCTAACTATTGTTTGTTTGGTGATAGAAAGATGTTTACATGTTTAGCATTATGTTATCATAATGCTTTGTTACTTATCACCGAATATAATTGTTTATGTTATTAAAAAGATGTTTACGAGTTTATACTTGTCTATCGTATTCTCTTTGTTATTATGTTATCATACAAGGTTAAAGGGCATATAGTTGTTTGTATGTATTTTGGTTCGTGAATAATGATTATATGTATATGTGTATGTATCTAGTGTTTAGGTTAGCGTCGTTAACTCTCCCCTGTGTTGAAAATGGAATGTCCTCATTTCAACGGCTTAGGGTTTGCAATCGTTGTAACTCGGTTAGATAAGCTAATTCGAACTCTCTTTGGCGCCTGGTGTTTAATTGTATTTGTCGGCATGTATATAATTTTATAATTAAGTAAGAGACTAAAGCTAATATAAATATGATCATGATTAAATATAAGGTAAATTTCCAAGGATGTTCTTCAATTGGTAAAAATAATTTATACATTTCTTGTATATTAGTAAATTTATAATCGGATTCAGAGTTTAAAATTCTTAGTACATTAACCCTTTCATTCTGATAAGCATGTATTACATTTTTTATTTCTTGCTTATGGTTAATATAAGTTTTATTATCAATAGTTGTATAGGAATTGAATTGGATTAAATGTGGGCCATTTACCCTAATTCCGTTCCATGTGTGTTCGTTGTCGATAAGAATATTACCATTATCTAATATTTGTAAGGGAGAGTTATTTTCTTGGATAATATTACAATGGGCTTTTTGTTTTAATAACAACGGAATAGTACAATTATCCCTTGGTTCTTTTTTACAAATATGTATTCCTACATAATTTTTGCATTTTGATAAATTGGTGAAATTATTATTACACAAGGCAATTCTATTATGAAGTTGATATTTTCCGTATTTAAAGGCTAATGGGGTTAAATTGTACATTTTACATTTATTTGTTATTATGGGATATTTATAGATTGTAATAATAGTTTTATTAAAGGTACATATGTGTATATCGGAATATTCTAGTACATTTATTATTGGAATGTCATATATTTCGTTTTTTATTACCTGCTGTACGTCTCTAAAATTAAGTGTGCCAGAATAGAAATTTCCTGTTTTTGCGAAGTTAATGGTATTTGCTATAGTTACTAGTTCGTTATATACTTCTGTAAGTATTGACTGATCAAAAATTGATTCTGTATTTAATTTTGCTAAAATTTTTTCAAAGCGGGAATTTATTTTCCTTTGCTGGTTATTATTTTCTATAAGCTGGTTAACTCCTGTTTTAATTTCGACAAGATCATCGTGATCTGGTATTCCTGTTATAAATTTTAATGCGGAACCTAAAAAATTGAGGCCACGTTTGGCACGATACTCGGATGGTATTAATTGTGATTTCAAAGTTTCTATTTTATCAATTATTATATCTTTTTCATCGATTTGAGTTGATTCATATTTGCTTCGCACAATTCGTTCATATGGTTCTAATATTATGGATAAATTCGACACGTGGTAAAGAAATGATGAACTCTCATAGGTATACACAGTATCTAGTTCAGTAAGAACATATTTTTTACCAGCCAAATCTGTTATTTTATCGCAAAATCCGTGAGTAACTATTACTAAAATTAAGAAGCCTATTCGTTGCATGGTGTGCTAGTTTTCCTTATACTATCCTTGTGTATGATTTTCCCCCTCGCTGTTAGGATTGTGTCCCCACGATCTTCTTTTACTTTATGTTTATTGTACTTAGTTGCAAGTTTATTACGCCGATCTGTTCGACTATAAATTATATCACCTGGTTTGTATATAATGGTTTTCCTTTTTTTATTATGGTGCCTGAGTAGTCTCTCTTGTTTATCCACAAGTATGTCCTTGATATTAGGATATTTGTCTCGGTTGTAAAAAACCTCTTCGGGTTTATATCCTGTTGTGGAGTGTATCGTCCTATTGTATTGGCGAACTGCGTTGAATAATTCGTCACCGGGAGCAGTATTATTTTCTGCAGCTAAACTTTGGCAAAGTTCAATTAGAGTGCTATGTATCCGTTCAACTTGAGCGTTTGATGTTGAATGATGTACAGGCGTAACTGAGTGTGTTATTTGTAGCCGGCTGTACAAGAATTTCGTTATGTTGCTCTTAAATATACTTTCGTTATCAGTCATGAGGTACTTGGCATTTGGGTAGACTTGTGTGAGTACTTCTTCTATGTATTCGTGGCAGTTTGTCTTTGTGTCCAATTTTCGTAAGAAGCAGTATTTGGAATATCTATCTGTAGAACTAAGGTATTGTTTATTATTAATATGGAAAATATCCATCTGTATGTACTCTCCTACTTTTGTTGGTATTGGAGTTTTTCCAATAGGTTGTTTATTTGGTTGCCTTTCGTATTTGTGCTGTAGACATATTTCACAGCCTATGACTAGTTTACGGCACATTTCTTTAATATTGGGCCAGTAATGAATCAACAATATTTCTTGCGTGTTATTTTTGTAGTTCCTATGTGCACGTTTATGTGTTTGTGTGACAATTTCTCTTTGTTCGTTTGGAGAAGTTACGTCGTTTAACTTATTTTGGGCTAGCACTAGATTATAATTTGGGAAGGCGGAGCTAATTTCTTGTTTTAGGTGAAACAGTATTTCCTCATCTATCTTTATCGCATTAGTAACTTTTGGATTAACTACATCTTTAAGTTTAGATAGTAAG
>NW_023471701.1:0-4361 GCF_013731165.1 Rhagoletis pomonella
TTCTAAATCTATTAACTGGATTTATCTGTTTTATAAATATTTCAATTTTTTGGTGTAATATTTTCATTTCAGGATTTGAATCTAAATTATATTTTGAGTTTAATATATTTTGGTATGGTGTTAATATTCTAGTTAAATTTGTAATATGATATAAATAATCGTAGCTATCAAATATAAAAGCTGGATTCGTTTCTATTAATATATAATCTTTTCCTTTCAGGTTTGTAATATTTGTGTCTGAACTAATTCTGTTTATGCACAGCAAGATTATTATTATTATGAGTATCATTTCTAGTTCATACGGATGTTATATTTGTGTATTATTCTATTATCAGTTGTTGTGACTGTTCTACCGTTATCCTGTTCAATTATTTTTTTCATGAATCTATCGTGTTTTTTATTTCTTCGGCTTCTCTTAACGTAAATAATATCTCCTTTCTTGTAAGTAATTTGTTTGTTCGGTGCCTTCTGTTGGGTGATATCTCTTTCTTGATTATATTGAATTATATTTCTGATGACTTTACAGTCGTATCCTCCTCTGTTGAAAAACACGTCCTCGGGTTTATGTCCTGTGACCGAGTGAATGGTTTTATTGTACTGTCGTACTGCTTCGAATATTACCTCTTCGTGTTTGCCTTTGGTTTCCTTTACTAGTAAGTTAGTTAGCTCCACTATTGTGCTGTGCGTCCGCTCTACTTGACCGTTCGTTGTCGAATGTTGTGGTGGCCCTGCTGTGTGCTGTATATGTAGTCGATCGTATACAGATTTTGCTACTACATTAACGTATGTCGGGTCGTTATCGGTTGTTAGGTTCGTTGCGTATGGGAATATTTGTGATAGTATTTCATTCAAATATATGTATGTGTTTTTCCTATCTGGTATTTTTCTTATATAGCAGAATTTTGAGTATCTGTCTACTGTAGTTATATATATTTAGTTTTCCATAAAAAATGTATCCATGTGTAAATGTGTACCTACTTCATTTGGTATTGGCGTTTTTCCGTAAAGTAATTTATTCGGTCGTCTGTCGTATTTACATTTTTTACATATCTCACATATTTGTGCTGCCCTCTTTGCCATATCTTGCATGTTAGGCCAGTAATAGCTCTCAGAGAGTTCTTTTATATTATTTCTATAATTTCTATGTGCTCTTCTGTGTATTTGTTCAACTATCTCATTCTGTTCATTTTCGTCAGTGATGTCTCTGACTAATGCATTTGCTATTACAAAATTAGTTGTTGGGAAAGTTTGTACTAGTGTGGTTTTTATTTGATATAGAATTTCTTCTGTAGTGATTATGGCGTTAATATTGTTTGGGTGTAATACGCCTTTAATATCACTTATCAATTTTTCTATAGTGGTGAAGTATATGGTATGTCTAAATTTTCCGAATATATTTTTACTTTCTATTCTTACTAATCCATTGTTAGTTTGGATAATAATTTGATTATTAAAATGGTTTAAGCTAGTGCCTACCCTTCTTATGGTTTCAGTGGGTGAGCTGAGTTGAGAGTGCTGCGATTCTGAGTCGGTTAATTGATTAATTTGTTGCCGACTTAGTGCGTCTGCAACTATGTTTTGAGAACCTGGTTTGTATACCAATTTGGCACCGTATTCTTCTATTTGGTCTTTCCACCTTTTTAGTTTATTATTAGGGTTCTTCCCTGAAATAGAGTAGGTTAAGGACTGATGATCCGTGTAGATTGTAAGGTCTGATCGTCCATATAAATAGTTCCTGAGTTTTTGTAGTGCCCAAATTATGGCTAATAACTCTTTTTCATTCGTGCTATATTTTTGTTCCGTCTCGCTTAGTGTTCTGGATATAAAACAAATGGGATTTCTACCTTGGGATAACACAGCTCCTATGGCAAAATTACTTGCGTCCGTGGTTAAATCAAAGGGTTTATTGAAATCGGGTTGAAATAGTTCGACTTGTGCTTGTAATTCCTTTTTTAATATATTCATCGCTTTTATGGCTTCCTCATCTAATTTTATTTTCATTCTTTCACTTTGATTTTTCTTTACGAGACCGTTTTCTCCTCTTAAAAACAATGTTAGGGGTTTAGTAATCTTGGCGTAGTCTTTGATGAATTTTCTATAATATCCTGCTAGTCCTAAAAATTATCTTAATTCTTTCAGATTCATAGGCACCGGGTAATTTTTTATGGTCTCAATTTTTTGTGGGTCTACGGTTATTCTGTTATGTTTAATAATATGTCCTAAATATTCAGTGCTGTCTTTGAAAAAAATGAGATTTTTCGTATGAAATCTTCATATTTGCTTGACGCAGTGCATTTATAACAATTCTTATGTGTTCCATATGTTCATCGTGTGAGGATGAATATATTAACACATCGTCTATATATACATGCACGAATTTTCCTATGTAATTCCTTAATATGCCATCTACGCATCTTTGAAATATTGAAGGTGCGTTCTTTAGTCCAAATGGCAGCCTTAAGAATTCATATTTTGTTCCGTTTATGCTAAAGGCTGTCTTTTCGGTGTCTGACTCCTTGATTTTTATCTGATGGAAACCTGCTTCCAAATCTAGGGTTGTAAAAACAGTTGCTTTACCTAAATTCTGTAATGTCATCTGAACATCGGGTATGGGATATCTATCGGTACTGGTTTCGCTATTCAATTTCTGGAAGTCTATGACCATTCTTCTCTTAGGGTTTCCTAACTCGTCAGTTCCTTTCTTTGGTACTGTCCATACGGGTGAGTTATAGGGACTTTTACTGGGTTTAATTATATTATTCTCTAGCATTTTATTTATTTCTTTATTTATAAAATTATTGTCTGAAAAGGGGTAAGGGTACTGTTTCGTCCATATTGGCTCTTCAGTTTTAGTGCGGATCGTCGCTTCAATTGTTGTTGTAAATGGTAAAATAGGATTTGTTTCCTCATTAATTCTCATAATTTCTCCAACTTCTTTTTTATATTTGCTCTCATCTATTGTGAAATTTACTTGACTGACATCCATTTCTTTTTTCTTCTGTTCTGTTCTCCTGACATACATCATTTTATATTCGAACAGATCTATCTTAGCTTTCATTTCTCTCAAGGATTGTTCTCCTAATATCATATCAAATTCTTTTAATTCTTCGATTTCAAAAAATATTAATTCTTGTCCTAGCATTCTAATCTTCTTGGCTGAGTTTATTGTGTTTGAACCATTCAGAGTTCTACTAACAAATTGTTTAACTGGGAAGGTCTTTCCATTTGCAATATTTTTCCTAATATAATTTAATGTCGAACCTGTGTCTATTAAAACTAATAGTTTTTTGTTATCATGTAAAATAATCTGAAGACACGGCAGATTATTTACTCGTCTAAAAAAGTAGCTCTATTTTCAAATTCGCTTTCATCTATATTTACCCTTAATGACTGATCACTATTATTATCCGTTATTTGGTTGATCCTTTGTAGTTTCTGTGGTGCTATATTATATCTGGATGACGTTGGTTGGTGGTTTCGTTTAAATGGTTCTCCTCTATTGGGATTGAAAGGTGCGTATCCTGCTCTTTGTCGTTCATAGTTGTTTCTAAAGGGATTCTGTTGATACGATTGCTGTTGTTGATGCTGATTATTCGTGGGTTGCCGGAATCTTTCTATTGATGTATCCACGTCCATTGGTGTCGGGTTTGATCTTTCCATGTGGGGAATAGGTTGAACTCCTGGTTGATACTTCCGTTCGTTTTGTGGGTGTTTGGGGTAGTTATAAGCTTCTCGTCGTATCGGATTGTTCTGCCTTTTATAAAGAATCTCCGTGGCAATTGCGTATGCACTTTCTAAATCTCTTGGTTTTGCTGCATATAATGTGTGTTGAGTAAATTCATCATTTATGCCATTGCGGAAGCAATCTATGGCCATTTCTTTTGTGACCTGCTGTAGAGAGTGAGTATTCCCTGGGTAATCAATTTCGCGTTTAGTCATTGCTAAATTAAAGATTTGACAGATCTTGCTGTGGAATTCGGATAGCGTCTGTCTTCCTTGTATTTGTCTTTTCATTTCCTCTATGAGGGCGTTATAGCTTCTAGTATCGGCGTAGCTGTAATCTAGGCGATTGAGTATTGCTTGTAAGTGAAATACTGTGCCATGATTCTGTAGAAGAGTTGCTGGTTCTCCTTCGATCTTCGTGTGACGTATTATAAATAATGCATCGTAATATGGTTTGGTATCTCGAAAGGCTTCTATGGGACTCATTGCTGATATGATGGTTGCCCTCCATGTCCTGTATTTGGATGTGCCTCCGTTGAACACTGGTAGCCGTGCGAATAGTCTCAAATTTATTTCATTTGCATTGTTTATCCTGGGACTTATCGGTTGGAATTCTTCGATTTCAGGTACTTGCGCTT
>NW_023471702.1:0-4361 GCF_013731165.1 Rhagoletis pomonella
TTCTTTCTTTTTTTTCTATAGCATTTCCTACACAAATTTCCCTCTCATATAGCGTTTGCCCTCTGTAATTCTTCTCTGCAATCTTCCTCAAGTTTGTTTCTTTATCTACCCCTTTCCTCCCAAAACTTCTCTTAATTATTTTTCCTTCCTTCGTCTCTGTGCCTTTGTTTCGGTTCTTCGTATTTTCGCTGGGGGGTTGTTTGCTGCTTCCGGGAAGTTCGTCTCCCCTCTCGTAAAAAACCTTTACTTCGCTTATGTGGGCTGTCCTCGTCTTTCCGTGTCTTTCCACCTCCACTATAACTGGTGAAGGGAAGTTTCTTACCATGTACGGCCCGCTATATTTCGGGGCCAACTTTGCCGCAAAGTTTTCTACTGCCTTCGATTGTGGGTGCTCTCTAAGTAGCACCAGATCGCCTATAGTTGGTCTCCATTGCCTCCTCCGTAGGTTATAGTGCCGTGCTTGTTCCGCTGATGCCCGCTGTTGGTTTTGGCGCACCAGACTGAATACTTCCTTTAGTGTTGCGGCCTACTCGTTCGGCGTCGTTGAGTTCTGCCCCGTGCCGAACGTGGTCTCATCGTAGACTGCCCTTGGGAGTCTCGGCTCGCGTCCTTGTGTTAGGAATGCCGGGCTGTAGCCGCTGGAATCGCATACGCTAGTATTCAGTGCTAGCATAATTTCTGGTAGCAGGTCGTCCCAGTTCCGTTGTTGCTCGCCTGTTAATTGTGCTATGATCCGTATTACGTTACGGTTCGTTCTCTCTGTCGGGTTTTCCTGTGGGGTATAAGGAGCAGTGAATTGATGCTTCACACCATATTGCTCAAGAAACCGCTTGAACGCTCGACTGGTGAATTGCGCTCCGTTATCCGTCACCAGAACTTTCGGAACGCCGAATCGCGCGAAGATTCGCTGCCAGAAAGACTTACTCGGGCCCTCTGTCGTCGCTTTCCGGAGTGGTACAATCTCTACCCATTTAGAGAATTTGTCATGGAATACGAGTATCATTGTGTTGCCGTGTTTTGATCGCGGCAGCGGACCGATGAAGTCGGCGCATAAAATAGCCCAAGGCTCGTCCGCAAGTTGTGGCAACATCTTCCCCGCGGCTTGCTGCTGGTTAGGTTTGTAAGTCTGGCACGACTGACACCCTTTCACGTATTTCCACACATCACGGAACATGCCTGGCCAGTAGTATCGTGCGGTAGCTCTTGCGATAGTCTTTCGTATGCCCATGTGGCCAGCACTGGGTGTGTCGTGGACTTCGCGTAGCACCCTCTCCCGCAGATTCTTGGCTACGCACAACTTCCACGGGATGGAGTCTTCGCCATCCGCCGTTTTCCGTCTTCCACAGTGTAGTCTGGAAATTTAATGGGGTTAGCCCTTACTTCCCTAATCTTCTCCTCCAGCCATTTGCGGGGTCCTTGCGTCTGGCACTCTTGTGTAATGATTCCGAGTTGCTCCCCTTGGGGCTCTCGTGAGAGAGCGTTCGCAATTACGTTCAGCTTTCCTTTTCTATACTTTACGTCGAATGAGTGTTGCTGCAGCTCGAGTGCCCACCTCGCGATTCTACCGGACGGACTCTCGATCGCGTTTAACCACTTTAGAGATAAGTGGTCCGTTATCACCGTAAACGCGTACCCCTCCAGGTACGCACTTTTCTGGATTGACCTTCAGATTCGCCTCTCGTAATCGTCGGAACACCTCGCTGAGATGTCGGATGTGCTCCTCGACGGATGTGCTGGTCACGATTATGTCGTCTAGGTAGGCGAATGCGTGTGGCTCTAGTTCGGGGCCGATAACGCGGTCTAACGCACGTTGGAACGTCGCTGGTGCGGAGTGGAGCCCAAACGGCATCACGGTCCATCGAAACAGTCCGCGACCTGTCACGGTAAATGCCGTACACTCTTTGCTTCCCTCATCCATAGGGATTTGCCAATAGCCGTTCTTAAGATCTAAGCTGCTGATGACCTTGGCACTGCGAAGCCGCTCTAGGATGTGATGGATCCTAGGTAGTGGGTACGCATCGGGCACCGACCGTGCGTTCAGCTGACGGTAGTCCACGCATAGTCTCCACTTCCCGTTCTTCTTCCTTGTCAGCACAATTGGAGCACTATGCGGACTGTGCGAAGGCTCTATACAGCGTTTTTCCATAAGCTCGTCGATCTCTTTGTTTATTATCTCCTGCATGCGTGGGTTCTTCGGGAAATAGCGCTGCTTAATAGGGCGGTCGTCTTTCATGGTTATTTTGTGCGTGGCTATGTTGGAGGCATCGGTCATTTGCTCGAAGACGCTCTGTTCCCGGTCCAAGAATTCTTTAACCTCGGGGCTGTCTATATTCAACGGGGGTTTGAGGACGTTTGGCGGTTGTGGGGCCTCCTGGGGGTTCGTGCTAATTTGCTCAGCCGCAGTGACGCATGTGGCCTCCCCTGAAGGCGTATGAGTCGCTTTTCCCGAGGATCATATCGTCTGCAAGTCCGGGTAGAATTAAAAGCTCGCTGTCGTGGGTTTGGTCACCCAGACCGACTGTCGCATCTATAGCCTCGCGTATCATAGTTGGGCTACCATCGCCCATCAGAACCCTTGTTTCCACCATCTTGAACCTCGATGGTGGAAAGCGTTCGGCGATCGATTCGTTAATGAAGCTCCTTGTGGCTCCAGTGTCTACTGTCGCCTGCACTTGCGTCTCGTCTAGTGTGGCGGTCGCCCTTCGTCTTGGCGTAAGAACGCCCTTAATGCGTGCGAGTTATCGTCATTTGGGTCTACGCTCCTCGCTCTTGGCGGGACCCGTGCTCGTTTCCCTGCATCCTTCTGCAGCAGTCTCTTGTCTGCACACCGCGACGGCCACACTCCCAACAGAAGTCAATTCTGGAATTACGGCATCCATACGCTACATGGCCGCCCTCTCCGCATCGCCTACATGCGGTTCTTGGATCTATCGGGCCTGCATCATTCCGCGCTGTACCACGGTCATCCCGTCTATGCTGGCATGACCCCGCACTACTGGGGTCCATCGGTGTCGGCCTGAGGACGTGATACCGCTCCTCTTGTCGCCTCTGTGGAATGGGCGCACGCCTAAAAGTGTCGGGGTGAGATTCGTGGCGTCGAGGTGGCGTTGGTCGCTGAATGGGTTGCTGCGCATTTCTGTCGGAAATAATATTTTCAAAATCTTCGGCAAGATTTACCAGCTCCTCCAGCGTTGCAAATTCACGCCGCTTGATGTAGAGTTGGTACTCGCTGCGACTGTTTCGGTACACGCGATCGAGTTTTTGCTCTTCACTGCCTTTAGCATATCTCATCAGATTCTGCAGCTCGAGTACGTAGTCCTTAAAGGGTTCTTGTACCCGCTGGACTCGCTGGCGGATCTCGTCGTCCAACCTCTCAAAGTACCGCGATGACAGGAAGAACTTTATAAAGTCCCGTCTAAATTGATCCCATGTTGGCCATCCTTTGTTGTTGTTGCGGAACCAGCTTAGTGCTCGATCCCGCAGCAATTCAGGCATTGCTTTCGGCAATACGTCGAGGCTGATTTCATAGCCTTCGGCTAGCTCCTCAACGCGTTCTAGGAACCCTATGGGGTCTTTAACGCCGTCAAACTTTAGGCCCCACTTTCTCACTCGGTCCATAACCGTGGCGTAAGCCGGTTCGGAATGGGTTGTGAGAGTGGGGTATGCTGGTGGTGACACGTGGCTGCTAGGTTGGGCTGCCATATCCTTGTTTCTGCCGAGTATCGGTACTTCCGTGGAAGGGATTGGTGACGCCCGATCATGCTTTGCGGAAAATTCCGTCAGACGCCTTGTGTACTTTGGGTCGTCTTTAACCTCTGACAGGAACTGTGATAGCCTCTTCCGCAGCTCTTCGACTGTCCCGGAGTCTCCTAGCCCGAACTCCGCAGTGTATTCGAGGAGTTCCTCCTTACGTAGGTAATATACCCACGATAACTTCACCATCTTCACTGTTCTTAGAAAATATTACTATGTTTTGCCCCTTCCTGGGTCTTTTTACACGCTTGCTCTTCACTTTTTGTTTCACTTGCAGTTTTTCTCACTTCACTCACTTTCTGGTCTTTCTCTGGAGTCTGCTCTGGCACTTTCACTTTCTGCTCTCTCTCTCTGGAGTCCCTTTTTTCGCACTTTCACTTTCTGCTCTCTCTTTGGAGTCTTTTCTCACCGTTTTAACACATTTTACTTTCACTTTCAAGTCTAACTTTTCCTAGAATTGTGTAATCTAGTCCCTGCTCGGGCGCCATTTGTGACGAACTCTGGGTTATGCTGGGGTATGCTCATCGCCTGCCGGGTTCTCAACAAAAAAAATAAGAGTTCGTTTTTCGGTTTATAGCAAAGCACTCGTCTGTCTTGGTCGTACGTTA
>NW_023471703.1:0-4360 GCF_013731165.1 Rhagoletis pomonella
TATTTGTATTTATTTTTGCGATTTTGATGACACATTTTTTTTATGAAGTCGCTCTATAGTTTTGAATTTGCACGCGACGAAACTTCCTTTAAAACTCCCGTCCTCAATTAAGCTCCACGGAATTCGTACAACTGGAAAGCTACCGATTTGATGCGGCTTATGGTTCTGACAAAACACCTTTTATGAGATGCTCACTATATCTGCTTTGAAACATTTACATTCATCACTTCTGGCTATACCATCCCCCGGTTGCCATCACGATGCTCACAGCATGAGGTCTCTTGTACTTTTTGCGAAAGAAAGTTCTGAAATTGCTTTAAACTCACAGGCTTACTAACAACCTGTCAGTTAAAATAACTAACGTCCTCGAGAAAGCTATACGTGTGTAGGCGGGGGTGGATCATGCTAAGGCAAAAATCAGCATTCTTAAATTTTACATCTTTTGCCGGAGACTTTGGCCTACGACTGAAATTGATCACCCTATCCGCAAGAAATCTTGACCACTGTGGCTAAATATATAAGATTATAACTCAATAAGTAAATCTCCGTATGATCCCTTGAGTCACGTTTGGTTGCCTTTGCTGCTTCTCGGAATAAAGAAATAAAGGTCCTTAACTTGCTAGCAGGCAGCAGTAGGGAACTTCGCTACACCAAAGTGGTCGGTGGGAGCAAACGATGTACTACATAAAGTGTTGAAACTCGCCATGACGCAGCTGTACGTAGGCTTATAGGCTCTCCCCTCTTTCTTTTTCCCCATCTTATCGGGCTGAAGGTATCGGGCGGGTAGGTATTTGCCACTCCTGGAGCCCAGAGCCAAAGGTGTGGAGTCGGTTGCACCACCCATCTGCTGATGTTAGCATCCTGACACAATAGCGATAGCCGTTGTAACGTGCCGCGTCGAATTGAATGTCTGCATACGATTGGAAGTCCCGCCTGTAATCGCGCGGTGGAATGGTCTCACATGTTGGAGTGACGGTTTTTCGAAGAAGGTTGTTATTGGGATATAACACTGTGTTGTCCTCTGTCTCCACCAACTAATTCCCTTCCGTTGTAAAAGTGATGTTTGAAAGGCATGAAAATAATTTGCAGCACCACTGCTACCAAAACCCCCGTCCGCCATATTCCATCAGGAAGGCGCGTACTTCCACTCGGAGGTAGATTTTCCAATTGTGAATGCTCTATATGAATGCCAGCGTGCCTCTCCATCCTTCTTCTTCTTCTTTTTTGGCGCTGTAACCGCCTAAGCGATTTTGGCCGAGTTCAGCAAAGCACGCCAGTCGTTTCTCCTCTGTGCCAACTGACGCCAATTGGAAACGCCAAGTGAAGCCAAGTCCTTCTCCACCTGATCTTTCCATCGCAGTGGGGGTCTCCCTCTTCCTCTGCTACCACCAGCGGGTTCCGAGTTGAATACTTTCAGAGCTGGAGCGTCGGTGTCCATTCGAACGACATGACCAAGCCAACGGAGCCGCTGTATTTTAATTCGCTGCACTATGTCCATATCGTTGTAAAGCTCATACAGCTCATCGTTCCATCGTCTGCGGTACTCGCCGTCGCCAACGCGTAAAGGACCGTAAATCTTCCGCAAAATCTTTCTCTCAAACACCCCAAGAGCCGCCTCATCGGATGTTGTCATTGTCCATGCTTCTGCGCCATATACCAGCACGGGCATGATAAGTGACTTATAGAGCGTGGTTTTCGTACGTCGAGAGAGGACTTTACTCCTGAATTGCCTACTCAGTCCAAAGTAGCACTTGTTGGCAAGAGTGATTCTACGTTGGATTTCAATGCTGACATTATTATCGGTGTTAATGCTGGTTCCCAAGTAAACGAAATTCTCTACTTTCTCGAAATTGTAACTGTCAACAGTGACGTGGGTGCCAAGGCGCGAATGTGCTGACTGTTTGTTTGATGACAGGAGATACTTCGTCTTGTCCTCGTTTACCACCAGACCCATGCGCTTTGCTTCCCTATCCAACCTGAAAAAGGCAGAACAGACTTCGCGGTTTTTGTTACCGATGATGTCGATGTCATCGGCATAAGCCAGCAATTGCACGCTCTTGTAGTAAATTGTTCCTGAGCGGTTCAGTTCTGCAGCTCTTATTATCTTCGCCAACATCAGATTAAAGAAGTCACATGAAAGGGAGTCGCCCTGTCTGAAACCCCGTTTTGTGGCGAACGGCTCGGAGAGGTCTTTTCTAATTCTGACGGAGCTGGTGGTATTGCTCAACGTCATTTTACACAGCCGTATGAGTTTTGAGGGGATGCCAAATTCAGACATAGCGGCGTATAGGCAACTCCTTTTAGTGCTGTCAAAAGCGGCTTTAAAGTCGACAAATAGGTGGTGAGTGTCGATCCTTTTCTCGCGGGTCTTTTCCAAGATTTGGCGTATTGTGAATACCTGGTCTATGGTGGATTTGCCAGGTCTAAAGCCACACTGATAAGGCCCAATCAGTTCATTGACGGTGGGCTTCAGTCTTTCACACAATACGCTCGATAAGACCTTGTAACCTATGCTTAGAAGGCTGATCCCGCGGTAGTTGGCGCGAATGGCGGGGTCACCTTTCTTGTGGATTGGGCAGAGCACACTTAAATTCCAGTCGTCGGGCATGCGTTCATTTGACCATATTCTGCACAAGAGTTGATGCATGCACCTTATCAACTCCTCGCCGCCGTACTTGAATAGCTCAGCTGGCAGGCTGTCAGCTCTCCATCCTTCTAACCCTGGTTAATCCATACTGTCAGTATACAGCCTGTAAAACCATTTACTATGCCGCATGAAGCCGTGGAAGTTCAATATTTCCACCTCCGCTATATCCCTCAAGCGATTCAAAATGCGTGATCCCAAATTGAGTCACCTTGTCTGGAGAGTTGGGCATTGACATAAGAAGTGGTGAATCGATTCCTCTTCATCCTCATCTCGGAAACTTCTGCAGATGTACCTTGTTGGTATACGCCATCGCTGGAGCATTGATGCTATATCACAGTGCCCTGTGATGACGCGGACAGATTTGTTTAGTTTCAAAAACTCCTTAGTACGGCTCTTATTGAGTTTCTGTCACAAGGATCTTGAGATCTCACAGTCATCCCGATTGATACATAGGTCATTAGTTACGGGTGTGGTGTATTATTCAATCCCTCTTAACAGAAAATAAATCGGTGACAGTCTAGCCGGCTACTTCGTTCCCTTCTATATTACTATGTCCAGGAACTTAGCAGAGTGAGGTTTTGACGGAACTCAGTGAAGCCAGCGTTCCACGACATTTCCCAACTGCTTTCGCCTTTACTTCCTTGGAGCCTAATGTTTTCAATGCCACCTGGCTGGCAACGAATATAGTGACTTTCCCTGACAAAGACTTACTATCCCGTATGAGACCAGCCGCTTTGTCTATGGCAGAGATTTTCGCCTGAATGACACTGCAGTTATCAAGCAGGCGATATGAGTGCCTTATTTGAAGATCCTTGGAGTACAGAATCGAGCCGTCTCCTATTTCCATCTTTGAACCATCAGTGTAGATGGAAGTACCATCATTTACTGACAGGCGGACACGTTCCCAATCGTCCAAGTTTGGAAAGTGTATGGAAATCTTAAAACCAAAAAACCCGGGATGACGTGAGGTAATGAGTTTCGACATCTACGTCGGCCTTGAGTCCGTAACGCCGTTCACTATTAATTACTTTCAAGACCGCTGGGTGCCCGCAGTCGGTCTGCTTCCACAATTTTGATTGGCTCCTTTTTCGGCTGCGCCTGTTGCGATACATATCTTTAGGCCTTTTTTTGTATCAAAATCCACTGTCTACTATTCACGTAAATAGCTTACTAAACGGTCATTCGAGATCAGCGCTTCAATAATATGTATATGAAATTAAAAAAAAAGTTGTATCTAAGAATATCCATCTCATAATTCACTCTATGGTATAATATACATTAAAAAAATCTGTTCATGTGTCGGACCATGGGTGCCCCTTTTGTGGTATCTAAGTTGGTCTCAGTAATTTGCCGAACGTTTATTCAATGAAGACACCAAACTATTGTATATTCTCTCCTAAGAAAAAACACATTCTATCACTACTTTTGCTCCATCGGTTAGTCTATGCTTTTATTTCAGCATTTGAAATTGATATTTTTTCGCGTAGATTAGACAATTTCTGATCTCTGTCTTATCCCCTGTGCCTTCGTGTATCAACCGCTTCTTTCATCCGTTGATTTCTCCAACTCATTTGCTTTCTTGTACCCTCGATTTTCAACCTTAAAAAACTGCACCCTTCTATCCAGCTTAATGCTCAACTCTGTCCATTTTTCTAGTATATTTTATCCATGGCTTTCGCTTTTCATTTTGTGTGCTGCGCTCCGCCCACAGCC
>NW_023471704.1:0-4360 GCF_013731165.1 Rhagoletis pomonella
TGGCTGCAGTCGACAATGAGCAAAAAAAGTTCAATTGTTTATTACTTTGTCTTTAGGTTTGTGTCTTTTCTAAGCGCACACCGAAAGTTTTGTATCACAGAACCAATCTGAGATTATTGAGAAAACTATAGACCGGTTGGGTGAACAGCCAAGACGTTTACTTCTTAAGTGTGACAAAACAAAATCAAGCAATAAATATATTTAGCATAAATGAATATACCAGCATAAAAAATCTGCATACTCAAAATGTTCAATACGTCCCCATATTTATACATACCATAACGTCTGGTCCGGCTACTTGGTTTACTACTATACAGGTATGTAGAGCTATGAATTTAAAAAATACATCAGGGTTTAGTTGAGATATTCGCTTTTGACCACTATGTTTTGGACATTTCCCAGTACTGCAAAGCTTTTGACTGCCATTCAACTGGGAGTGGCTCGCGTGCGCTGGGTTTGGATCCCGCCACGTTAAAACCCTGCCCAATGAAAAACAACACATGCCTCGGATGATACCCCTTTCTTTTGATGACGATTACGGAAAACAAAGGAAGGACTATGATTTTAGGGTATGCACTTGGAATATCCGAACCCTTAATTGGGATGGTGCCTCTGCCCGGCTGGTTGATGTCCTAGGGAAAATAAAGGCTGACATCACCGCCATCCACGAAATGCGATGGACGGGGCGAGGAAGGTAAGCGTGGAGCCTTGCGACGTCTACTACAGTTGCCACGTAAAGGAGTGCAATTCGGTGTTGGATTTGTGGTGGGAGAGAGACCGGCGTTCACTCTAGTGGACGAAAGTCTAGCCACAATCCGCATCAAAGCGAGATTCTTCAACATCTCATTCATATGTGCCAATGCCCCGTTGGAAGAGAGGAACGAAGCATCCAAGGCTCTGTAAGCTTAAAGCGTACATATTAGCTGAGGGTGATCGACTTCTCCGGGGCCCGAAACTTTGCAGTATTGTATTACTGGGTTCTAGCAGATCCATCAAGCTACATGGATGTCTCCACATCGAAAAACGGGAAACCAAATCGAGCATGTTGTGATAGATGGAAGGCATGCTTCCATGTTTTAGATGTACATACGTACACTCCGAGGGCCAAACATCGACTCGCACTATTATATAGATGTATCCAATATACGACCCAACCTCGGAGCAGCAAAAAAAGGGCCCCCAACAAACCAAGGAAATTTTAACGTCGAAAAGTTGCAATCAAAACAGACGGCCAATGGATTCGGCGCTCGACCCTCACACCTGCTGTGAGAGAGCACTCTTCAACAAACCGACTTGCGCGATCAGTGGAACCACATTTCCCGCTCATTACTGGTACGATGAAGAGTGTGAGAAAATGCTTGAAATGCTGGGCGATAGAAAAAACATCCGAAATTTTTAGCAGAGAGTTGAGCGACTTACGGAAGGTTTCAAGACTCTTGTAGGAACAACCATGGCGACCTAGTGACAGATGTCCAGAACGTACTTAAAATATGGAGGGAACCCTTTTCGACCCTTTTTAATGGCAGATGCACTGAAAGAAGTGGAGAAGAGGAGCCAGAGGTCCCAGTCGATGATGATGGAGTCGATATCCCAGCGCCTGACTATGACGAAAAGTGCCAAAGCTGCTTGAGCTGACGGCCTGTCAGCTGAGCTATTTAATTACGATGGAAAGGAGGTAATAAGGTGCATGCCCGCCGACTGGAATTCAAGCGCGCTCTGCCCAATCCACAAGAAAGGCGACCCCGCCATGCGTGCCAACTACCGCGGGATCAGCCTTCTAAGCATAGGTTGCAAGGTCTTATCGAATGAATTGTCTACCATAGACCAGGTATTCACAATACGCAAAATCTTGGAAAAGACCCGCGAGAAAATGATCGGCACTCACCACCTATTTGTCGACTTTAAAGCCGCTTTCGACAACACTAAAAGGAGTTTCGTATATGCCGCTATGTCTGAATTTGGCATCCCCTCAAAACTCATACGGCTGTGAAAAATGACGTTGAGCAATAACACCAGCTCTGCTCTGCTGCCGTTCGCCCCCAGACGGGGTCTCAGACAGGGCGACTCTATTTCATGTGACTTCTTTAATCTGATGTTGGAGAAGATAATAAGATCTGCAGAACTGAACCGCTCAGGAACAATTTACTACAAGAGCGTGCAATTGCTGGCTTATGCCGATGACATCGACATCATCGGTAACAAAAACCGCGAAGTCTGTTCTGCCTTTTCCAAGTTAGATAGGGAAGCAAAGCGAATGGGTCTGGTGGTAAACGAGGACAAGACGAAGTATCTTCTGTCATCAAACACACAATCAGCACATTCGCGCCTTGGCACCCACGTCACTGTTGACAGCTACAATTTCGAGAAAGTAGAGAATTTCGTTTACTTGGGAACCAGCATTAACACCGATAATAATGTCAGCATGGAAATCTAACGCAGAATCGCCCCTGCCAACAAGTACTGCTTTGGACTGAGTAGGCAATTCAGGAGTAAAGTCCTCTCTCGACGTACGAAAACCACACTATAGGTCACTCATCATGCCCGTGCTGGTATATGGCGAATTAAAATACAGCGGCTCAACTGGCTTGACCATTTCGTTCGAATGGACACCGACGCCCCACCTCTGAAAGTATTCTGGCTTCACTTGGCATTTCCAATTGGCGTCAGTTGGCCAAAATCGCTTTGGTGGTTACAGCGCCAAATAAGAAGAAGAAGAAGAAGAGAATAGATCTATAGCGTTATCAGTCACACAGTGTTATAATCCCAACGAAATCCTTGACGGAGGTACCGGGAGGGGAACGGTACATGATGGTAGGAAGTTTAGTTTGGGTTAAAGTCTCACACTGACGGGGTTAGGCTTTCGATGCTTCCTCCTCGTAAAATAAACATGCTCAGTAAAAAGTTAACAATTTAAATCGACGAATAGTTTTATATCAACTTTTGTGAACATCTGTTTGTTTGTCTTTTGTACAACATATTTACCTCTATTGGTTACACTAATTTTAAGCTATAATAAAAAATTTGTTAGTAAGTAAGTTATTGGTTTGGATTTTTTTTTGTATGGGCCCCCCCTAAATTTCGTTCTGGCTACGCCCATGGTTGCATCGTCGTCAATTAGTGAAATCAGTAACCAAGCTTTTAAAATAAAGGAAAACCCCCTACTCCGCTATATATATATATAATTACTTTCATTATTTAGCTACTTTTCCGGCAGCCGCAACAAACGCTGGCCCAAGCCTGCAAATTGTTGCCAGCAACTGACCCACTGGCATTTGTTCAACTACTCAAAAATGCACTTTGTAAACAAACCTTTTGGGTGTTAGCCACATCAAGCGGCTCATCTGGATGAAATGAAAAGGCTGTTAGATGTAATGCAGCAACGTGCTCCCGATGTTGAACATCAGTTCAAAGAAAAGTCAAATGAGTTGGTAATGGCGCAGTTTATCATACGCCAGTTGTCGGATAAGGCCAATGTAAACCAAGGCCGCAATCGGATAGAGACCTCGACGCAGACGCAATTTATGTACGAGCAACAGATTAGAGACTTACAATTAAGTTAGAAGTAGAAGTGCATTTGAAGATGTTTACATTATTATGTTTACGCATTTCTTACAGGTTATGGTGCAACAATTGACGTATGCCAAAGAAAGGAATTTATGATGGTCACAAATATATTGGCAAAAACATAGCAAGTGCATATGCCAAGTGGGAAAAATTGACAATGCGTGAGCATAAAATGAATAGGTGTCCTTAATTATAAATATTACTTTACCTTTTCTTTTGCAGTGGCTAAAAAGAAGAGTCTTTTTGATGATGGAATAAAAGGTCTGAAATTTTAAGAAAAAGCATTTGCTTTGGTTTTAAGCATACGGGCCTAGATCTTTGAAATGAAAGTTTTTGCAAATACGAAAATATTTAAAATATCGTTAGAATCAGCTTCATTTTAGTTATTGCATTTTCGTTTTAATGCAAATGTGGAAATGCTACTTACACAGAATTATACACTAAGGGCCAGTTTCTCAATGTCTGGTTATCACTAATCTCCGGTCAAACATCCTTATCGACGTTACTGACACCGTGCATATAAAACTGTGTCGGTAACGTCGGCAACAATGTTTAACTGGGGATTAGTGTTAACCAGAGTTGGTGAAAACGGCCCTAAGGCCCGGTTGTTCAATGTCTGGTTATCACTACCACTACACTATCGACGATTTCGACATCATGCATGTAACATGTGATCGATAAAGCAGTAGTTGTGCTTAACCAGAGATTCTACCTCCGATTTGTGCTAATCAGACATTGAACAACCGGCCCTAAATGAAAAACACTCATTTATAAACACCATTAAATTTATTAAAAA
>NW_023471705.1:0-4359 GCF_013731165.1 Rhagoletis pomonella
AGGTGGAAAGCTATACTGGAGGAATATAATTACGAACTAAAATACAATCCTGGCAGTAACAATATTGTCGCAAACGCACTTTCTCGACCACCACAACAAATAAATTCCTTGTCTGCAACCCAACATAGTGACGAAAGTTCAGCCCAAAATTTAATACCGTATACAGACGCACCTATCAATGCATTTAAAAATCAAATTTTTATTTCTACTGGCGAAACCTCTTCATACCAATTTAAATTACCTTTTCCCAATTACCATAGACATATCTTTATTGAAAGAGACTTTACAGAAGAAAGTCTTACCACATTGTTGAAAAGATACCTCAACCCTACAGTAACAAATTGCATAAAAACCGAAGACAACATTTTAGGGAAAATACAAACAATTTACCAAATTCATTTTAGCAGGTACAAAGTACGTTATACCCGAAAATTAATTAGAGATGTTACAAACGAATCAGAACAGGAAGCGGAAATCATCAACGAGCATAATAGAGCTCACCGCAATCCCACAGAAAATAAAGAACAACTCTTAGAAAGATGTTACTTCCCACAAATGAACGCCAAAATAAAACGAATTGCAAAACAGTGCAAAATTTGCTTAGAAAATAAGTATGGGAGACATCCAGTAAATCCTATCCTGAAACCAACTCCCATTCCTAATTACCCAGGTCATATCGTTCATATAGACCTATACCATACTAACAACAAAGTAGTGCTGACGGCAATGGATAAATTTTCCAAATACGCACAAGCAAAAATTGTGCGCTCCAGAGCAACGGAAGACATAAAGGCCCCCTTAAGAAGACTCTTGACAGCATTCGGAATCCCAGAAAATATCGTTATGGACAACGAAAAATCCCTAAACGCAGCCCCTATAACCTTTATGCTAGAAAATGAATACGGTATTGAAATATTTAAAACTCCTCCATACAAAAGTTCTATAAACGGACAAATAGAACGATTCCATTCCACACTTACCGAAGTGATGCATTGCACTAAAGCAGAAAACACCCACACCGACTTTAAGGACCTCCTCAATAGAGCCATATTCAAGTATAACTATTCCATTCATTCCACCACCAAACGTAAACCAGTAGAAGTATTTTTCGGAAGAACAATAGGACCAAATCCAATGACATTGGACAGAGAAGAAAATGTCCAAAATCTTAAAAATAAACAAGAAAAAGACTTACGAGTTCATAACAAAGATAGGACCGAGTTCAGGACATACAACAATAATGACGTTATTTATGTAAAAATAAATAAAAGACTAGGAAACAAACTAACACCCAGATACAAAAAGGAAGTAGTGGTCGAAGACAAAGGAAACATAGTTACAACCAAATCCGGAAGGTCGGTGCATAAAAGCCATATCAAGGCTCAATAACAAAAAAAAAACAAAAAAATATATATATATATATATATATATTAAAAATTTTATTTTATTTTTTTCTCCTCTTTCTTAAAAAATTTGTTGTCTATAAAAATTTACGAATTAAATGATAATAAAGTCAATTTGAGAAAAAATTAGATTTAGCAAAGCATACAGATTTAAATTTATTTCATTTAATTAAATTTTGTCTATAAAATTTAATTAAAACTGAATAAGTTAAATCCAATGCATTCCACTCAAAGAATCACATTAAATAAGGAAAAACTTAATAAATAAAACGATATAGAACATATTAACTTAGTTAGCTGTAGAATTATCTTCCTTCCCCAGCCAGGCATATAAGAACCTCCACAAAAGTAGCATAACAGGCCATAACACTCACACTCGCTTTGCAGAATCCTGGTTGCCTTGTGCAACGCAGAAACCCAAATACACGACTACTCCTCATCCCATCTTATAACCATCGATAATGGTTACTCCAAAATAAAGGACGGAACCCTAAATTTTATCCACATCATTAACACCCAAATTTACAGAAACCTCTTGGAAAACATAACAGACACAATAGACAGGAACTTACCACCATCAAATCCTTTCTCTTCTACTCTACGAGACGAAGCCCAACAAGCTATCGAGATGTTGGAAATCGTCGAACCCATCCAAAATCCTAAAACCCGAAGATCCCTAGATTTCCTTGGAACCGCCTGGAAGTACATAGCGGGAAGTCCCGACTACAATGACCTTAATATGATAAATAATAATATGGAAAAACTGTTTATAAATAACAATAAACAGATAATTATAAACAACGCTTTAAATCAACAAGTCAATAAAATCACCGAAATGACTAACAACTTACTGAACGCCATAAAAGAAGATAATGTAATAGCGAATGAAATAGCAATAAGCCTTCAGAATAAGTTAAGATTAATCAAAGAGAAAATTATCAATATAAAATATGCCATACAATGGGCTAGAATAGGAATTGTGAATTCAATAATATTAAATAAAAAAGAAATTGATCTAGCCATAAAAGAAATGAATAAAGAAAATATGCCATTTGACACTGCCGAAGAGGCATTAGAATTAGAAGAAGTTAGCGTACTAAGAAATTATTCATCAATTTTATATGTTGTCAAAATACCATTGACCTCAAAAGAAATTTACGAAAACTTAATATTAAAAGCTGTTATAAAAAATAATGTAATAATTGATTTAAAATACAACAATGTTTTAAGAAATAAAGAAAGAATATTTGGAATACAAAATAATTGTAAGAAATATAACAAAATTATGGTGCATTTACATGGTATGAATCTGTTCATAAGCCGTATGGATTTTCCTATAAAAGAAGCACCAACTCTATATTAGAAAAGAACGAAATAAATATATACGTTTCCTATAATTTTGACTTTGATATATATTTGGCAGTTTTTTAAAATTAATAAACAAATAACGTTTCGAAATATATTCCACCATCCGGATAAATAAAAATGGACATAATGGGGTTTGAAGAGTTCGATATCTTAGATCTTTTGGAAAAGAAAAGAATTAAGAAGAGGACTTGTTGGATCAGACCATATTATAAACAACGGAAAAAACTTAATTTCTCCACTTGATCCACTCTTGGTACCGAATTCCCTCCACTTACTATATCGATACCTTAGGGAACTCCATCGCTTGCCTATGGCCTTTATGTTTTCTTGAGATACAGCAATACCTACAATTATAATTAGATGCAATATAATAAATTTTCATAAGTAAACTGAATCTTACCAAGTTCTTCAAGAACTTCCTGCCAAGCCTTATTTCTGAGTGCTTGGTTTCGGTAGGAATTCAGCCGTAGGTCCCATAGACTTGGTCTTGCACGCACAGCTTCTATGAATAAGCCTAACGAAGCATTTTTATTAGTAAAAATATGTATGTACATAAGTACACATATACTTTAAATCAAATGTTAGCTTACCATTGTCATTAATTTGAAAGTTGTCCGTTGAATCCATCTAAGAAACTATTTTAAGCTGAAAAGCTGATTTTTCAAATTTGATGAATATTAAATTTTTGTTTTGAAAATATGAAATGTCTTAAACAAATCTTTGACAATAATTTTATGGTTCAAATTGTCGAGATGCCGCTTTCCTTTGTTTCGGTGGGTTTTTATATTAAAAAGGCACTAAAACACAAAAAACCTCATTAGGTAGCCCTGCATCTGTAAAACTTTTTATGGAAAGATGTATGAAAATCCAACTTGCTATAAATTCATATGCTTAACAGTATCACAACAGTATGTTTACAGTATCTCCCCATAATTTTTCTTATGAAAAAATGTATTATATGCATCCCACTCGATATCATTGAATTCCTCATAAGAACATGTAGTCCCTCTATTTTAGCGTATCAACAGTTCATATGGCTTCATACCATGTAAATGCGCCATTAGTATTTGTAAGCAAAACGAATTGTTAGATTTAAGTAATGATTTTTGTATATCTAAACTAATAAAAAGCCTCAATTCATCATGTCACTTTATCAACTGCCACCATATTCCAAGAGACGAGCTCATCGCACCAGGAATACTTTTCCTTAACAATTATCAAGGCAACATAACAATAGACGGCAACATTCGAGTGATGAACGGTACATATGTTATAAATTTCAAAAATGAGTCAATAACGGCAAATGGAAGAACATACAAAAATTTTGAAGCACCTCCCTTAAGGATAATGCCAGCAATAGCCCAGCCAACCCCAATAGAAGAGAGCTTAACCAAACTACTATCACTAGAAGCACTCAGCGAACTACACATAAACAACACCATGGAAATCCAGTCACTGCAAACGGAGAAAGCAGTAAACCGAATTTCTGCAGGACTTACGCTCATTATAATTATTGTCCTGGTAGTCAGCTCCAAAAATTCGCGCTACAAAAGGAAAAAGCAAAGTAAACCTACAAAACAACCAGCAG
>NW_023471706.1:0-1217 GCF_013731165.1 Rhagoletis pomonella
TGCGATAAAATGCAGGACAACAAAGGAATTTACGCTGAAGGTAACTGGCGCCAATATGTTCCCACAAAGCATACGAAAATGTTGTTGCTTTGTGCTTGTGCATACGCAATGAAAAAATTAGAAGCGAAGAAGACAAAAATGTTTTTGCATCTATTTCGTATAGTTTCGTGTGGAAAGCTGTGTGAGTATATACTAGAACACACAGCCTAAAACTATGTACATCTACATAGTACATAAGTACTTTTACAAAAAATAAATGTGCACCGAGTGTATAGGGCTTGGGCAATGCCGATCTACACACAATTATACCTAAATGGATGTAGGCGTCGTGATGTCGCATTTTGTATGAGCAAAAATATAAGAAATGGTTAAATGTACACTTAAACAAACTACCGAAAAATTCAACGTTCTCTTTGCCCTCTACGCACAAAAACTAAGAACACCGCGATGAGAAGGCAACATTTTTTGTAGAAACAAAAACGTCATAAGCCAATCAAGAAAATTTTGTGCACACTCGGGTTGAAACTCGAACACCCGGGTATATTGAGCTGCAAAGCACCCGAACCCAATCAAGTATGTATGAAAAGCAATCGGGTGTTGTGGCCAACATGTTCGTCTTGAGCTCAGTCGATAACGAACAATACTTCTGCTCGTATACAGAGAACGATGCAAAACGGGTTTTGTTAGATGATCGAGTATACACGAAAATCATGCACCCGCTGCAGATGTCTGGTATGTGTACTTCTTTTGAACGTAGGACGTATGGTATTGAAAATGGGCGATATCGGACTATAATCACGCCTTCCTCCCATAAAACGGTTGTTTTCAGAAATACGAAAACTACTGAAGCTTAGTCACTCAAAATTGATATTTGCAATGATATTAAGGTAGAAAATATGAATATTAAAAATTTTTAGAAAATGGGCGTAGCCACGCCCGCTTATGATTACATGTGTATATCTCAGTAACCGCTTCATCAGTTTCTCCTAAACTTGGCACAGTTGTTGATTTAAAATCGGATAATAACCACGCCCACATCACATATAATGGTAATTTAGAGATATACGAAATCTTCGATAAATCATTAAATACTGAAGCGCTTTTATTCAAAATTTATATTTGAAATAAGACTTTAGCAAGAAACACTTATGACCATGGGCGTACCCAGGTAGGGGCAGGGGGTGCTCGAGCCCCCCCCCCCCCCCCCCCCCCCCCCC
>NW_023471706.1:1317-4359 GCF_013731165.1 Rhagoletis pomonella
CCCCCTAACTTTCAAATTTTCCTTATATATATATAAAATAGTACCCTGAAATGCCAGCTTAATAGGGTCGAGCTCCCCCCCTCCCCCTCCTTAATTTCATTCTGGCTACGCCGATGCTTATGACCACATATGTGTATCTCGATAACCGTTCCATGCATTTGTATCAAACACGACGCATTTATTGTACTTGACACATAAAAGCAAAATGTTGAAAATTTTTGAAATCGAACTAAAATTAAGCCCACTTTTCATATAACGGTAAATTGCAGAAATGCTGAAGCTTCAATATTTTGAAATTTAAGGATGCTAATTTTCTCAAAGTTAAAACTCACACCAATTTCTTAAAAAGAAATAAGATTATTAGGGATTTTTGAAAATGGTGTGGTACCACTTATTATAACGTTATCTCATTAGGTCTAACTGAACATACTATGTTTGAAATAAGGTTAAAACCACCCCTGCTTACCATGTAACGGTAATTTTTCGAAATACTGAAAAACTATATTTAATATGTACGCCGGGTATTTAATGTCCGCGTGAACTTAGACATTTTTACTTGCTTCAATTTTTATTTAAATACAATTTCGTGTTGGAATCTTGTTCTTTATACAAAACTGAAGATAATGCATTTTCTAAGATAAGTGTGACTCCATTTTCGACCAAAAACACGTTTTTGCCGAAAAATGTAACAACTCGTGCGATTTGCACATATACATATTTACTTATGTATTTCACTTTTATTTCTGAGTGTAACTTTTTCATTGTTTTGTGCTATTTCGGATGATCTAATCGCTTTCAAGTGAAGCATATATGTATGTATTTATTTAATTTTCTTAAGCTCTCTTGCAACGACAAATTGGTTATTATCTTTGCAACGTTTGTACTATTAAGAATAATAAAATACAATTCTTGTAGCCAGAAAAATGGGCTTAAGAATAAGCCCTAATCCTTCGAAATATGAATACAGTATATTTTGCTTTGCTGCTTTTATGCTTAAGTGCACATTTAAGATACCTACCCCAAAATGTGAATCAGCGGCATTATTTTTAACATTTATAAGGAAACTGCTCCGATAGATGCATTCAACATACCTGCACATTAGCGATACCTACCTTAAAAATTTATAACTATTAACAATTATCTAGTAAAGTATTACGTTTACCTGCACTTGCTCTATACTTACCCTAGATTTACAAGTTTTTATTTATTTTGCTCATCTCGGGGAACAACGAAAACGGCTATAATTTTATTAAGTTATATAGATAATTAGATACCGATTACCGATTAGATAATCGGAAAAAATTTCGCTTGCAGTAATTTCTACGTAGTAAGTGCTCCTCATTATTTGATTTCATAGCGATTCGGATACCTTCCTCATTGAAGTAGTAAAGAAAATTCGGTTAAGTGCTTTTTTCGGTTAAGCGCACAAGTTTTTCGTGCAAAGACGGAGGGGCAGCTAAGCAAAATATACTGTATTTATATCTGAGTGCACATAAGCATACCTAAATAAGTACTACACATGAACATATATATGTATTGTATAAGAGCTTCCACTTGTGACCAAAACAGGTAACGTTTTGAGTGCTTGGTAACTTGGCAACTTTTTTTTTTTTGTAACTTTTGGTAAGTTTGCCGTGTATAAAAAAAGACTAAGAAAGTTGGATTAATTTGATAAATTGTACTGTGGTTGTGCTTAGCGGTGACAACTCTACTAGAAACAATTGCATTCATCAGGCAACACAGCCCTCAGCGAAAATAACTAACCACATATCGAAGAAAATTACCACTGGGCAGTCTACTCGTTAATTTATAACGGTGTGGGGAGCCTGTCACACGTTCAATATTTACTGTGATATTTGGATCGTGATCCATATTGATGGATTTCAAAATAGTGATGGATCGCGCGGGAGTGCTACTTGTTCAATATTTATCGCGTCAGTATTACATGTTTTTGTGTTGAGAGGTTTAAAGTCCAATAGGTGAAGCCTGGAAATCATATCTTAATGTTATTTTATTGAAAATTGTCTATACATTTTATCATATGTATGGTGATATCAAATCTAATTTGTTCGAAATGCAACGCCAAATGCCGACCGTGATATTACGAAGTATGCCACACGTTAAATACTTATTGACAGATATTTGATCCATATATAGAGGACATTAAAAACGGAGGTTTGAATAGCGGTTTGTGCAGTGTATTTGGGCTCTTTAGCGCCTAGGTATATGTACTTAAGTAGATTTTTTAAATATTTTTTTTTTTTGTTCTGAGGTTAAGATCCCGTCCAAAAAACAAGACCTTAAAGCGCGTTTTTAATTAATTAAATAATTGATCCCAACGGTTTCTACCCTCCATTCCCGCCCAACCGGGCGTTTTTAAACCAAATTCTGAGATAGGGCGTTATTCAACCAAATTCTGAGATAGGGTGTTTTTCAATAAAATTCTGAAAAAGGGCGTTTTTCAATCAAATTCTGAAGTAGGGCGTTCTTGAAAAGTTTTCTGAGCTAGAGCGTTTTTGAACTGGCTGCCGAGATAGGTCGATCTTCCACTCAGCCATCGATATGTAAATGAATTTGTTTACTTTTCTCTAATAAAACTATTTATTGTACCCATGTATTATTTATAGCAAATAAACGAGGTTTGTTTTTACACTTTATTGTATAATAAAACGTTGTCTTTTACTTGGTAACTTTCAGGTAACTTTTTTTTGTAAATTCTGGTCAGAAAATTTTTTGTCGTGTGGCAACCGTGCATGTGTATGTATGTAAGCAGTGATAAAGAATGCCGAATTAAGACGTTTTTTTAGCTATCAATTAAAACCAAAAACTGGGCTGAATAAAAATAAAAGTTGACAGTAAACTACACAAATAGCCGCTTTTGACTTTGAAGTTTGTAAAATGTTCGTTAAAAATTGACTTTCTGTTATTTTTTACAAATGTGTTTTATGAAATAAAAGTACGATAATTTGCATACATATGTTTAAAGGCGGATTGAAGCTAACCCGAAAATTTGTGTAACAATGAAACGGACACCCGAACATT
>NW_023471707.1:0-4359 GCF_013731165.1 Rhagoletis pomonella
ATTATTAACTAGACTTGAGCGAACCCCATTAACTAAGGAAGCACACATAAGAGAGCTAGACACAATATATGCTATTGCCAAAAACAATGGATACAAAAAAGATCTGGTGGACAAAATTAGTAAAGACTCGAAACGAAAAAGTAGGGACAAGAAAGAAAACAACGATACAGCTTGGGCAGTGTTAACTTACACGGGTAAAATGACATACAAACTGGTCAAGGTTTTCCAAAAATTCAACATTCGCACATCGTTCAGAACCAGGAACAACGTCGGAAGGATACTGAACAACAGCACAAACGAAGAGGACACTCTAGATAAGCAGGGTGTATACAAATTAACGTGTGAATGCAAGTGTAGCTACATAGGGCAAACTGGCCGTAAGATTAAAGCAAGATTCCGCGAACATATAAGAGACTGCAATAAGAGGACACAAAAACCAAGCGTCACACCAGAATCAAACTTCGCAAATCATATGTTCGAAAATAAATGTATACCAATGAAAATTAATAAGGCAGCCAAACTCCTCCACGTACAGCATAAAGGACGGCGTTTGAACATATTGGAATACATGGAGATATACAAGCAGAAAACATTTCAAGAGAGAATTATAAACCAACAAACAAACACCGTATCCGATGTAATATTCGTACCACTCAAGATGCTGTACGCAAAATATGAGAAGATCCCTGGAAAAAACGTCAACGCGAAAATACATACCCACGCCGCAGAAACCAAGAAAATGAAAATAACGGATTTCTATTTGCCGGCACAAGCAAGCAACCTAATACCTGCTAAACAACGGAACATAAACCGAAGAAATCACGAAAACCAAGAAAATAACAAGTAAAAAGGGGCTGTCTTCGGCTATGCCGAAGCCTTCATACCTTTCATGAAAATAAAAATGCAGTCTTTCATCTACCACTTCTTACTGAATTTTCAGCGTAAAAATATTCAATATGAAAATACTATTTATTTTTTTATAAATCTTACTAATATTATAAATGTGAGTTTGTATGTTCGGATGTTTGGGAAATCATCACGCGGAAACGACTCAACGGATTTGCATGAAATTTGGTACGCAGATAGCTTATGGGCCAGATTGGTTAATAAGCTATTTTTTTAAGAGTTGCCGCCTGTTAAAAAAATTTTATTTATTTAATATGTGGGAACGACTGAATGGATTTGCATGAAAATTTGCACACAGATAGCTTATGACCCAGATTGGAAAATAGGCTACTTTTTTAGGAGTTGCCACCTGTTAAAAAAGTTTCATTAAATTAATACGCGGAAACGACTGAATGGATTTGCATGAAATTTTGCAAGCAGATAGCTTATGACCTACAGTGGAAAATAGGCTACTTTTTTAGGAGTTGCCACCTGTTAAAAAAGTTTAATTAAATTAATACGCGGAAACGACTAAACGGATTTGCATGAAATTTTGCGCACAGATAGCTTATGACCTAGGTTAGAAAGTAGGCTACATTTTTAAGAGTTGCCACCTGTTAGAAATGTTTAATTTAATTAATACGCGGAAATGAGTGAACTGATTTGCATGAAAGTTTGCGCACAGATAGCTTATGACATAGACTGGAAAATAGGCTAATTTTCTAAGAATTGCCACCTGTTTGAAAATGAAATTTTGCTCAAAGATGGTTTATGACCTGGACTGAAAAATAGGCTACTTCCTTAACCGGGTTTCCGATCAGAACGAAATTTAATACACTCACTACGGATTTCGGAAGGATGGCTTTAGACTGAAAGTAAGTTCGATAACTCAAGGCCCCTCAAATACAAATTGGAATTTTTATATTACATACATATCTCTGGAAGTATTTGTGGGAGGGAACTGAAACTTGGTATAGTGATATGTATGTGAAATCAATGTTGGCATTAATCGATTGATGTTTTAATTAAATAGTTAGTTAATTCGATTAATTTTAATCCGACTAAACAGTTACAGCGATTAAAAAATTAATTTTTAATCATTAACTCTCAATTTGATCAAGTAGGTTTGGTGATTAATTAAGTTATGCTGGAATTTCCCTGTGTACACTAAGCAAGTTAATCCGGTATTGCTAAGTCGGGTTTCCTCATCAATCTAAGCAATTTGGTGTGCATTTTCATTAAGATATACATATACCAACAAACGTTTTACAAACTAGGTGTATATAAGTTCCCAGTTTGTGTATTACTGATAACAATAATTATATTTTTTTTTATATTATGTGCTTCTTATAAGCGTAAAACACAAAATAATTACTATAACTGTTGTTTGGTTTCAAACTCGGACAAACTAGACAAATTAATAAGATTTTGTTTTTAATTGGATTAACGATTAATGTTTTAAATTAATTAAACGTAATCGCAGCCAGCGATTAACGATTAAAAAAATGTTATCATTAAACGTACAGTTGATTATTTTTAATTTTTAATCGTTAATCAGATTAACAGTTTGCCAACACTTTGTGAAATCATGTTCATATTCACGGAGAAAAATGGACGTTTTTGGAAAAGAGGCGTAGCACCTCCCATACTGACTGAAAGTTTCATATTGCATATCTCTTCAAATCTTTGGGGTAAAGCACTCAAGCTTGGTATGGAAATACATATGTATGTATGTATGTGAAACTAATACCATACTCATGGAGAAAAATGAGAGTTATTGGAAAAGGTGGTGTGGCAACTCCCATGCAAATTGATTTCTCTATGCTGCATATCTCTGGAGGTGTTTATTTCAGAGGACTGGAACTTGGCACCGAGATGTGTATACAAAATTAATTCCATACTCATGGAGAAGAATTTGCGTTATTCGAAAAGGAGACATGGTTCCTGCCGTACAAATTTACTGTTTTGTACTGCTTATCTCTAGAGGTGTTCATGGTAGAGTACTGGGACTTGGTACTGGGGTATGTAAAATCAATTCTAAATTCATGGAAGAAGATTAGGGTTATAAGAAAAAGGCGCGTGGCACTTCCAGTACAAATTTACTTTTTCTTGCCACATATCCCTTGAAGTGTTTGTGGAAGAATACTGAAACTTGTTATGGAGTTGTGTATACAAAATGTATCAATTGCTCATGGAAAAAATGTGAGTTATTAAAAAGGGAGGCATGTCGTCTCCCATACATACTAAAAACTTCTTAATATATATCTCTGGAAGGATAGAAAATCTCTCGAAGTATTTTAAATTTGTTATGGAGATTTATTTTATAAGTGCCGTACTGACAGAATAAATTTCATTAAATGGAAAAGGGAGAGCCGGGTTCGGCCTTATAATCTAAAGCTCTCTTGAGGCATTTGCTACAGTAATGAGAAGTGGTATTTTATCAAGGCCAGGTTACTAAATTTGAGTTGGAACACGTTCACGCGTCGTATACCTGGAAACATTTTAAGCTAAACTTAGAAGGATTGATATCTTTCGTATGCCTAGCGCGCAGACGAGATTTTATAATTTCATAGTTTTAAACGGCCTAAATACCTTAACTCGCTTAAAAAATAACGAGCTATAACGAAATGGGCACAGAAATAAAATCTAACATCATTAAATTATTTTTCATATTTGTATAAAAGCGCGGGGTGAAACCCGCGGGTATAAGCTAGTATCTAATAAATATTTACATCGTACATACAAATTTACTTATGTGTCCAGTTAATTTCTATACCCGAGCGCACATGTGCACAATGGTATATTAACTTTGTTCACAAAACGGTTGTTTGTAACAGCCAAAACGAATCGAGATAGATATAGACAAATGTAAACATAAATGCTGAGAATGAATAGAGAAGTCGATTAAGCCATGTCTGTCTGTCCGTCCGTCCGTGTACACGATAACTCGAGCAAAAATTAAGATATCTCAACAAAAATTGGTATGTGGGTTTCCATTTATCCAAGGTAGGTTGGTATTGAAAACGGGCGAAATCGGACTGTAACCACGACCACTTCCCATATAACGGTAATTTTCAGAAATACGAAAACTGTCATATTTTAGTAACTACTGAAGATTATTCACTCAAAATTTATATTACCAAAAAATTTTAGACGGAAAATAAGAATATTATAAATTTTTGGAAAATGGGCGTAGCCACGCCCACTTATGGTTACATGTCACCAATTTCTTCCAAACTTGGCACAGTTGTTGGCCTTGGCATAGCATACCAAATGGCCGAACATTTTTAAAACCGGACGATAACCACGCCCACATCCTATATAACGGTAATATAGAAAAAATACAAAATCTTCGATAAATCAGTAAATATTAAAGATAATTTATTCAAAATTGATGCTTGCAACAATTCTTTACCAAGGAATACGTTTATGATAAAATTTTGGAAAATGGGCGTGGCACCGCCCACTTATGAT
>NW_023471708.1:0-4358 GCF_013731165.1 Rhagoletis pomonella
AATAGAGTGCTGAAAGTCTGAAACGTTTGGTATGGAGTTCAACTCCGAAGTTAGAAGTCTTTTTCAACACTGCCACAACATCTTAAAATCGAGCACTTATTCATACACTTTGCATCCGTATCCGTTTTGCACTAGTTCCGTTTGTTTTTTTGCTATAACAGCGTTTCCTTTTTCTGACTGTTTTCTCAAACATATTTATACACAAATTTAGCTTTTTTTTAAATATTTTTTATGTGAATAAATTTTACGGTTATTTTTTTTTTTAACACCTGCGTATGTATGTATCTACCCTGCAAACCAAAGTTCCCGAAATCTTTAAGAGTACCTATCTCATTTCTGTAACGATTTTTTTGCGAATCTTCAAAGAAATTTATATGTAAATATGAAAGAGTTAACACGAATTTGTAAAGAAATTTCTGTACGAAAAATAAAGAAAATTCTGTAAGAAATTCTTAACATAGCAGAATTACATTCATTTATTTACCGATTTTCCTATGAAATTTCGTAAAATAATTGAAGTGCGTACAGTTTATTTTATTTTAGAAAATTCGCCAAAAAATCGGATAAGATCTTTACGAATTCTTTAAAATTTCTCTACAATTCAGAATGCTTTGCAAAAATGGTTTGCAGGGTAAGTGAATATACATACATATGTACATATGTATATATATATCTTGTAAACAACACTTATAAATATAAATTTACCTTCACGAACGGGGTTGATTTTCTATCATTGGTTTTTCTGAACATTTTAACTAAGTATATTTTATTTTCTATATCTGAGACGTTTGTTAAAAAAAGCCACAGCTTCGAATTCCAATCGAGCCAACACTTCTTCAATTGCAAACTGCAAATGAAAAGCGCTCGATTGGCAGGAAGCCATTCATTTCGCAGAATTGCAAATATCGTTTCCTCGTATTTCATGTCACGATTGCCATTTGCAAATTTTTTGCAATCAAAAAGAAATCAGTCAAAAATATGCAAAAAAGCATGTGCGGATTGTGGATCTTATTAATAAATAGATTTTTATAAAATGCATTTATTATGTGTGTGATTGTGCAGACAAGCATTACAGCTTCGCAGGTTCGAGATTTTTAGACGAAAATAAATATAATAAAAAGTCTGCTCTCCTTCTAATACCCTTGAAGAGTTTGATATTTTGTCCGCTTAAGCTTAAAAGCTGTTTACACGAGACAATTTTAGAGGCAACTTTTGAATTGAGCGCATTACTAGCAAAGCGGTCTTTTAACAATGTTGGTCGTTAGAATTCCCCGATTTTGGTGGAATTTGAATTTCTCAGTGAAATCGGGGAACGGCTTTAAATTTTAGGGGAATTTAATATACAAACGATTTTTATTAGAACATTCATATTGAGAATAAAATTACAATTTGTAGTAAATAACAATCTCTCATTTCGGTGTTACAGATTTAAAGCATAACGTAATTGCCTCATGCAACCGCGTGGATATTCAAGAAATTGTTACCATGCATAGCGACACTTTTTACTTCACGTTTATATTTGGAGCTTTCTTTCTCCCATCGTTTACGGCGCCAAGCCAACGTCTAACAAATTTTTGAGCAGTCTAATAAAAGTAATTATAGTGCTTCCTCGTTAATCTGGACAACCAGAACCCTGAGGCCGTGCGGATTACTGGAGTGACCGGGTGAATGACAGTATGAGAATTAACGACAATTCAGTTTTTGTAGTTTTTTTTTTTAATCATACGCCCATTCTTATTTTACGTGCGCAACATTAAAATACTAGGAGTGCCAGATACTGTCGAAATTTTACCGCTTTTTTAGTTTTTTTTTAAACAACCCCGCATAATTTTTCTCAGACATATTCGAATTATCTTGCAACGTACAAAGTGCTAACCATAAAACTCCTGCTTCGGAACTATAAAATGACTAAACACTGAATATGTATTTGAATGAAAAAAAAAACTTTTTAACGGTGTTTTTGTTTTCATCAAAGTGTCGGTCCAGTAGAACCCCTGCTTTTAGATGAACAAAAAATGTGGTAGCCTCTCAATATATATGAAATTAAACGAAAACTACAAAACAAGTAAAATGTTATTTAGCAAGAATATACAAAACAAAACGAAGATAAACATTATTTAATTTAGTGTCCGAACTATAGAGTAAAAAATTTCAAATTGTCCGGTTTGGAGCAGTGTCCGGATAATAGATGTGCCCGGACTACAGCGTGTCCGGCTTACCGAGATTGTACAGTAGTTTTTTATCAATATATAGAGAATTTTTCCAAAATTAATTAAGAAAAAAATGCAATCAGAAATAGGCTTAGCATAGATATTTTGGGGTCAATTTTACTTACAATGCAACAATTTAAAAATAATTAAAACCTCTCTTGAGTTTAGTTCCATTTGTAGAGAATTACAAAAATTGCATCAAGAAATACATATACGAAGGAATGCCCAATATACCAATCAATTTTATTATAATAAAGTACAAGTTTTAAGTAGCTAGGAATTACCGTTGATTTTTGGTAGTTTTTTCACGCTGTTTCTTCCATACAAATTTTTTTTCGAAAATACTTTATATGGAAAAAATGCAAAACACCTAAAAAAAAAAGATTCTCAAAAATCAATGCAATTTTTGACTAACTTCGAACTTGCATTTTTTTAATAGAATTTAATGGGCTGCAAAACTGCATACTCAAAAAATTCTAAAAAATCTGATTAAAAAGTTGAAAATTTGCATCAAAATTTGTTGAATTTTCGCGAGTTTTGAAAAAAGGTTAGTAATTATATTTCTATGTTTTTTGTCGTAGAATGCACCATATTTTTATACAAAATTGGCGGAAAAGTATTAGAATAAAAATTGTTGCATATATTGTGAAAAATTTGCTGTGTCAATACTTTGTTCCGGCAGTGTATGTATTTTAGCTTTCATTTGAGCTGACGGGCTGTTATGAAAAATACTACGAGCCCAAAACGTATTCACAAAACCCTGGTTAACTTGTAAAACAATCACTTTACGCACCTATTTACACATTTGCAAAAGGGGGCGTCGGCGGGACCGCCTCGTAAAATTGCAAGTTTTACACAGTCTAAGACTTTACGACTTTAAGGGAATACCCCTTTTGTAAATGATGTCACGAATAAAATTCGCTCTTACCGGAACCGCGGCCTAACGCGGCGCTGGCGCCGAGAAAATGGAATTTTAATTTCTGAAACAAGAAAAATAGCCAAAACTTGCTAAAATGTCACGTCCCAATTTATACTTTGTCCACTGTATGAACATTCAAGTGTATGTGTGAATTTTTCTTTAAAAGCTGCCGGCACTGTTACACTGTTTACTGTCGTCTCTAGATTGGAGCGCTGAACGTTGCGTTTTCTAACTCAATAGTGAAACCAATATTAGGAGTGTACTCGTACGCAAAACTATCAAAAGTTTTAGAAAACTTTTACTGGTTTTGTGTTCTCGTACCCAAAAAACTTGCAAAGTAGGGGAAATTGAGAGAGCAAAATGTGATAGAGAGCTGGAAATTTCTGCTGGAAAATTTTTTACTAGCAAAAACTTGCAAGTAAGAAATCACAGCTGATCACAAACATATGTTTGTAAATTAACAAAAGAAAATATGGCCTTTTTGAGTTATTTATTGCAAATTTTATACAACGAAAAAGTGAGTAAATTTATTATGCACAACGATTGTTGAGTTATTTTTAGTTACATAATTTACTATTAATCTCCAGATTGTTTACTTTAGTGTGTGCTGACTATGGTAGCCATATGACATTTTTCGTTTGTACCATAATTTTAAATTTAAATATACCAAAATAGATTAAAATGCAGCATGCTGAAATGTTTTTTGCTGAAGATGTCACTTTTCGTAGGTTGATTGTTGAAATGAAAATTGTATAATTTTAAAGGTTCATTTGTACCTATATCTATTCAATTTTTTTAGATCAATGGATGGGTGTTTGGAATGCCCCATCATGTCGTATCACAAATAATTTTGATAAACATAACTTATTCATTCCGATATAATTTATTTGTATTTTAAAAAGGTCTTATCCAAAAGTATTCAATTGTATTAAACGCCAAATCGAGGAAAATGTACCAAGCAGAAAATAAATTGCCAAATGAACCACCAGTGGCAACTGTGGAAATGATCAATCGGCTGTTTCGAAGGTTGCAAGTTTTTGCAAATTTTCCGTTCTCGTACTTCTGTGGATATTTTGTCTCTTTGAGATCGAATGCTGCTAAATTCTCAGAATTTTTGCTGCTGGATAATTTTGTCCACTCTCATGTTTGGCCAGGGCCATAGATCTGCGGATGATTATAATAATTACACTGGTCTACAAGGGTTTTGCGAATAAGACGGGACCTGGTGT
>NW_023471709.1:0-4358 GCF_013731165.1 Rhagoletis pomonella
TTAGTCGTGAGTTTTTTTAATAAATACAACCCAACAACCACTCTACATTGGCGCCCAACTTAGTGGCTAAAAGCGAAAAATTCAACATTTTGCCGAGAAGAAGCCCACGATTCAACACAATGGTGACCCTTTCTACGGAACAATTCCAGCAGCTCCTGAATTCAGTAAGCAAGAGCAACGTACGTGTTGGCACTTTCAGCACGTGTAACGCACGCTATAATGGTGAGCGCAATCCAACGAAAGTGGAAGAATTCATCGCATCAGTATCAACATTCAAGATGGTGGAAAAGATTAATGACGCCGACGCGATTAACGGGATGCCCATGCTGCTCGAGGGTGATGCTGCGGAGTGGTGGCGCGGTGTGAAGGATCAGGTATCTACATTCACTGACGTAATTCGCAGGCTCCGTGAAAGTTTCTCGCCTGCAAAACCAGCTTGGAGAATTTATTCGGAGATTATGGAGAGTAAGCAGCAGAAGAACGAGGCAACGGACACCTTTATCCGTAAGAAGCGTGCATTGTTTGCGCAGTTACCCAACATTCCAGCCGAAGCTGATCAAATTGATATGTTGTTTGGCATGCTAAGCGCGAATATACGGGAAAGAGTAGGCCGTCAAAAGATTTCTTCATACGAAGATTTATTAAACGAAGCTCGTGAAGCAGAACTTTTTTTAAGTGAACGCGAAGCCTCCAGAAAACCGCAAGAGCAAATCTCCCGATGTTCTTTTTGTCATAAAAAGGGGCATACGCGCGAAACTTGCTTCAAGAAGCAGAAATGTGAGGCGAGTGAGGCAAACGCCGCTACAATCGCCGCGGCCATAGTTGCTAAACCGAAGTTTGCATGCTATGGATGTAATGCACCTGGCGTGACGCGTGCTAACTGCTTGGCTTGCAACAAAAACAAGATATCTTCTGGTGGAACTGTAAATTTTAATTCAGTATCTTCAGCTAATGTTGGTCGAGACATACCAAAGGCCAACGTGCAGATTTTTGGTGTACCAGGGCAAGCATATTTTAATACCGGCGCGCGTACTAGCGTAGAAAGCGCAAATTTGAAGAGGGTGATGGATTTCAAAGGCTTCCAATACCAAAACGTTACGTGTGACATCGCTTTAGCAGACGGAGTTGTATCCAGGAAAAATTGCTTGGCAACAGTATGCGAAATTTTAATTGGTGGTCCGATGCAATACTTCGATTTCGCTGAAACTGTGCCGTTTAACCTAATCGAAACTGTCAAAGTTGCGAACGTTACACCTCGTCGAAGAATACCAGTCAAACAACCGCGTTCAGAAGCGTATGTGTCTGAGTTTGAAAACTATGGTCCTGAAATTCCAACCAGTGATTACTCGCCACATTCTATTCAGGCCATATTCAAAGATGTATTGCCACCAGATGCGCTGACACCAAAGCGACAAGCAGAACCTGCTCTCTTTCCTGGCCTTGTCTATAGGCGAAACGACGACGATGACGATGATTATATGAGGATATGTTCCATGAACTTCAAGGTGGTAAAATCGACGGATGAACGCACAACAGAAGCAGCAGCTCGACGCAGTTCTGCAAGGAAATGAAGAAGTATTTGGTAATATTACTGAACCAACACCGCACGCTGAGCATCGAATTAACACAGGTAACCACGAACCGATTTTTAGTCCTCCGTATCGCCTTTCTTTCGCCAAAACGCGCGAGCTAAAAGCCGAAGTCGATAAAATGATCGAATCTGATATCGCCGCAGAATGTGAGTCGCCGTGGGCATCTCCCGTTGTGATGGTACCCAAAAGAACCGGTGGAATTCGTGTCTGTATTGATTACAGGAAAATTAATGCTGTAACCGTGCCAGACAGATATCCACTACCCCGTATGGATGATCTACTGCACGCAGCAAAGAGTACTAAATATATGACAACATTAGATCTTCAAAGTGGTTATTATCAAATAAAAGTGAATGATACAGATTCGTATAAAACTTGTTTTATTACTCCTTTTGGAACTTATTTATTTAAGAGAATGCCGTTTGGCTTGCGTAATGCACCTGCAACATTCCAGCGTCTTATGGATCGTTTTAAAGCCTCCGTTCCCAAGGTTCAACTGCTGGTTTATCTCGATGACTTGATTGTTTGTTCTCCTTCGTTTTAAGATCATCTTAAAGACCTCGATGCCGTTCTCTCTAAATTGCAAGAGTATAAGTTGCGCATAAATAATAGTAAAAGCCGATTTTGTTGCGAGCAAGTAAAGTATTTAGGGCATGTTCTTACAACTGATGGAATATGCGTTGACCAGGAAAAGACTTTTGCCATTAGTCAGAGAAAGGAGCCGAAGAATATTAAAGAGCTCATATCATTTATTCAAACTTGTTCTTGGTACAGAAGGTTGATTAACGGCTACGCGGAGATATCGAAACCATTAACTGAACTTACAAAGAAAAACGCGAAATGGGTTTGGACTACAAAACAAAGAGATGCATTTGAAGCGCTTAAGCAAGCTTTGACGTCAGCACCTATTTTAAAACAAGCTCAAGACAACATGCCGTTTTGTATAAAAACCGATGCTAGTGCTTATGCGCTAGGCACAGCTTTACTCCAGGGGGAGGAAAATAATGAGCATCCTATTGAGTACGCGAGTCGATTGTTGTCAGCGGCTGAAAGAAACTATTCAACTACGGAGCGCGAAGCTTTAGCTATCGTGTGGGCGTGCTCAAAGTTTCGAAGATACATAGAAGGAGCTGAAATAATTTTATTAACTGACCATCAACCTCTGAAGTGGCTACTAACAATAAAGTCTCCATCTGGTCGCTTAGCACGATGGGCATTACAGATCCAACAATACGATTTTAAAGTTAAATATAACCCTGGTAAAACCAATTCATTGGCCGATATGTTATCTCGCCCGTCATGTGATGACGATCATAGCCAAGTAGATGAGAACTACATATGTGCTTTTCAAGTTGATTTTCCCCGTAAGAGTCCAAAAGAAATACGAGATGAACAGTTGAAAGATGAATACCTGAAAAAGATAATTTCGTCAATAGAGTCACAAGATGACAATTTAACATTTTGGTCCAGCAGAGGTTACTTGTTAAACGACGGAATTCTATTTTGCTATGCCAATGAAGAAAAAGAAGATGCTCAAATGGTAGTACCCCAACATGAGCGTGAGGGGCTATTAAAGAAATATCACAATGAAAGCACTGCAGGACATTACGGTATAGAAAGGAGTATACATCGAATCGCTACCCGTTACTTTTGCGAACTGACATAACAAAACATGTCAAAACCTGTATAGAATGCCAGCGATATAAAGCTACAAATATGAAGCCTATGGGTCTTCTTCAAACCACAAGTTGCAACCAAAGGTTCGAAGTTGTAGCGGTTGACTTATTCGGTCCTCTACCAAAAACAAAAGATGGCTTACAGTGGATATTGGTAGCTGAAGATGTAGCGTCGCGTTGGATAGAAATATTCCCTTTAAAGGAAGCAAGCGCTGAAGCGTGTGCTAAAACGTTGATTGACGAAGTATTTATTCGTTATGGAATTCCTCGTCGGCTGAAATCGGATAATGGCGTTCAGTTTGTATCCGCGATAATGCAAAGGGTTTCATATTGCATGGGAATCGAGCAACAATTCACACCTGTCTACCACCCGCAAGCTAATCCTGTCGAGCGCAAAAATGAGGACATCAAAACCCAATTAGCGATCCTTGTTGGCAATGAACATAATACGTGGGATCTTAGTCTGCCAGCAATAAGATTTGCGATGAACACCGCAAAATGTCAAAGCACTGGCTTTACCTCAGCTTACCTCACTTTTGGAAGGGAGTTACGTACTCTCGACGACGTGCAACATGACGTTAAGGGCATTGTGGAATCCGAAAACTTTGTTCCACAAATCACGCCTTACCTTCAAAAACTCAACAATGATTTGAAACGAGCAAAGGAAACCGAGAAGCATATACAAGACAAAAACAAGGACTACTTTGATCAACGCAGGCGACCTCAGGTACCGAGGTACTAGTAACTACGCATACTCTAAGTCAAGCATCAAAGAGCCTTACGTCAAAGTTCGTTCCGAAAAGAGACGGACCTTATGTCATCATTCGAAAAGTTGGTTCATCATCATACGAAGTAGCATCGAAAGAGAATCTGATGTTACCATTGGGCACAAACCATGTATCATCACTTACAAAATACAAACATCGCAACGAAGATCCATCTCCAGCTCCTGTTCGGCCATTGCGAAGACGAGGACGCCCCAAAAATAATTAAGAAGTGTTGTCGTGCGCTCGGGACGAGTTCATCACGCCAAAGGGGGAGACTGTAACATGCCGCTTTTATTGTTTTACTTATTTATGTATACATGTTT
>NW_023471710.1:0-873 GCF_013731165.1 Rhagoletis pomonella
CGTTATTGATTTAGATGCATTATTTACCCTACAGTTAGAGCGATGCGAGACACTTAAGCAAATTTTAAAGAATTTTAAAAAGGACCCAAATACGAGAAAAACTAGGGTATACTGCCAGGTTCGCCTTGAAAAGATAGAAGCAGTACATGGAGAGTTTAACAAAACTCACACCACCATTGTACACCATGACACCAGTCGGAAATCGCAATATTTTACTGACAGGGTAGCTTCGGAGTTTGAAGAACGCTATTTCGATAGCCGGGTTGCACTTTTAGAAGCATACAACGAACAAACGCCTTCATCTTCGGACCAATCTGCCGGTTCTCAACTGCAAGTTCCAAAAAAAATGTCACCAATCGAAATGCCAAAACTACCGTTGCCATCGTTCTCTGGCAAATATATCGAATGGCCGGCGTTTCATGATGCATTTGTCCGACTGATCCACACCAACACCGACTTAAGTGCTATTCAAAAATTTCACTTTTTAAAGAAGGCACTGCCAGCAGCAAACGATGTAGATGTTCAGCAAATGGCCTTAACTGAGACCAACTATGGAACTGCCTGGGATTTAATTGTAAATCGTTATAATAATCCTCGTCTACTATTCATGCACCACATGAACAAGCTCTTCACACAATCTGCAGTTTCTAAAGAGTGCTCAGACGACATCAAGTCTTTACTCAATGTAGCAAAAGTCTGTATAAATGAGTTCAGTCGTTTGAAAATACCTATTTCACAGGGCAATCAGTGGATTGCGTACCTTTTGTCAACAAAGTTGCCAAAGGGTACCCATCAAGCTTGGGAATATCACCTCGGCAGTGACGTTAACATCCCCACCTTTGAAATGTTAGAAGCATTTTTAAATAAGCGTCT
>NW_023471710.1:883-4357 GCF_013731165.1 Rhagoletis pomonella
ACAGACATAATAGTAATAGTTTTCACGCCACTAGTCAACCGAAAAACGTCAATTCATGCTTTCTGTGTGGCGAAGCACACATTCTGCGGCGCGGTACCAAATTCCTCGCCAAAGATTGCTTTGAGAGAAAGTCTATCGCGGACAAAGCAAAACTTTGTTTAAATTGCCTGAGCAGGGCTCATTCAGTTTCCCGTTGCACCAGCACGAAGAACTGTCTACAGTGTAGCCAAAGACACCACACTCTTCTACATTTTCCAATGTCAAAGCCCCCACAGCAAAATGAATCCACTCGATCACACGAGGGTGGCAAATCTCAAATAGCTTTAAACCCATCAGCTCAAACCTTTCAAGTTGAAAGCACTCAGAGTCAGACCACGACTCATCAAAACCCCACGTCATCCAGGTTAACGCACACTGCTCAGCTTCTTACAGAACCGTCACAGAAGCAGACTCGTAAGGTGCTTTTAGCCACCGCTCTCGTCACGATCAAGAACGACGGCACGGGTCAGTCCATGGTAGTACGTACGCTATTAGATCAAGGCTCTGAATGCACACTTATTTCAGAGCATGCCGTTCAAACACTCTGTTTGACACGCAACCGTGCTTCGGCAGATATATCTGGGGTGGGCAGCAACGTCGCGCATCGTTGTAAGCACACTGTGAATTTCACAATGCACTCATATGTGAACCCTAACTACCACGTCGCGGTCGATACCGCCTTTGTTTTAAAGGCGCTCACCAATAAATTGCCAAGTCAAACAATTGAGCCAAACCAATGGGCTCATATTCGAGGACTGCAGTTAGCAGATCCTACGTACTACCAGCCACGTTGTATAGACTTACTTCTGGGTGCCGACATGTTCGCTAACCTTTTATTGCCGGAAACACGTATTGGAGGACTTTATGAACCAATAGCCCAGCGCACCCATCTGGGATGGATATTGTCTGGCAATACTACTTCCACCCCCAAAGTTGATGCTGCTAGTCTTCATTGCAACCATGTCACTCTCGAGCTGGAATCACTTGTACAACTTTTTTTCGAAATCGATCAAGTACCGACCGAGAGATCTCTCTCGCAAGAAGAAAACTGGTGTGAAACACATTTTCAACAAACGCATATGCGCCAACCAAATGGGAAATATTTAGTGAGACTTCCATTGAAAAATTTGTTTGATGAATCTCAAACCCTCGGTAAATCCAAAAAAATTGCACTCAACCGCTTTCATTCACTGGAGCGAAAACTACAACGCAACGATGAATTGCGAGCCCGGTATGAAGGGTGTATTCCGGAATATTTCACCCTGAATCAAATAACTCCTGCTACGACAACTGAGGAGCAGCATTCCGTCAAACTTGCCTCAAGTGCTCCAACAGTCGCATCATGTGTATTACCTCACCACGCTGTGATCAAAGAGGAAAGTCTAACCACAAAGCTAAGAATCGTGTTTGACGCCTCGTGCAAGACTAGCAATGGCAAATCGTTAAATGACGTACTGTGTGTGGGACCCGCACTTCAAAATTATCTGCCAGCAGTAGTTTTAAATTGGAGAAAACACAAATTTGAGTTTACATCTGATATCCAAAAAATGTATCGGTGCATAGACATGCACACAGATGACTCGCAATATCAACGCATTTTGTGGCGAAACGAAGCAAATGAAATTCAGGAGTATTGTCTCACGACAGTCACATTTGGGACTGCTTCCGCTCCATATACCGCGATACGAATCCTCCACCAACTGGCTGAAGACGAAAGTACATCGTATCCGTTAGCAGCACCTGTCCTTCGGAATGAAATGTATGTTGACGACGTACTATCTGGCGGTCCCTCCGTTGAGATCGCCACCGAAATTCGCAAACAAGTAACCTTAGCATTGCGCTCCGCTGGCATGGAACTTCGAAAATGGAGCAGCAACTCATCGGCGGTGCTGGACGGTATTCCCACCGAAAACAGGTCAGACAGTAATGCCTTACAGTTAAATAGCAGCGATACCGTTAAAACCCTTGGCATTCTGTGGCAACCGAACAAGGACGTTTTTAAATTCCGGCTCAACTTCGAAATTGATTTTACTGCCACCAAACGGTCAGTGCTCTCAACTATAGCTCGTCTGTACGACCCACTGGGATTAATTGCACCGGTTATTGTAGCAGCCAAAATCATCCTGAAATCGGTATGGTCCTTTAAGGTACAACGCGATGAGCACACGTTCACACCATTGGCATGGGATGAAACGCTACCAACAAATCTAAATCACCAATGGCAACGTTTTCTAAATACTGTATCGGAGGTGCCCTGCATCACGGTGCCGAGATGGTTGAACTATGAGCCAAATCATGTTAAATCATTACAACTCCATGTATTTTGCGATGGCTCGACAGCTGCATATGCAGCATGTGTTTATCTACGGGTAGAATGCAGTGATGGTAAAATTTTTACAACGCTTCTCACCGCAAAAAGCAGAGTCACCCCGACAAAACCGTTGACTATACCACGCGTCGAGTTGTGCGGAGCAGTGCTGGCGACTGAATTAATGGAATGGACCAAAAAATCATTGTCATTACCGTATACAAATCTAAAAACATTTTATTCGACCGATGCTACGATTGTGCTTTACTGGATAAATGGCGATCCGAATCGATGGCAAACATGGGTTTCAAACCGAGTTGGCAAGATACTACAAACCTCTTCACCGTCACAATGGAGTCACGTCGATACTATGCAAAATCCAGCTGATTGCGGAACCCGAGGCCTAACACCAGTCAGTTTATCAATTTTCAGGCTATGGTGGTCCGGCCCAGAGTGGTTGCTGTCAGATGAAGACTCCTGGCCGAAATTTAGCACGACTGAATTGCACATCAACGAAGAAATAGCTGAAGTTAAAAGGAAGCCGCTTCAAGCAAATTTCACGATTTGTCAAGACTCCGTTATTCTTCGGTACTCGTCGCTAACGAAGCCCGTACGCGTTTGTGCGTACATTCTCCGTTTCGTGCAGAATAGCCAAGTTCAGAGCTGTGCCCGCATAAGTGGACCTTTGTCGGTCACCGAGCTAAATCAAAGTCTAGCAAAGGTTGTCAGGCTCGTACAACAAGAAACATTCAACACCGAAGTACACAACGTTCGCAATAAAAAGCCTGTTCCACATAGAAGCAAGCTTACTAGCTTAACTCCGTTTCTTGATGAGCAGCAAATTCTTCGTGTGCGTGGGCGAATTCCGCGCTCTAATCTTCCATTTGATCAGGAGCACCCCATCATTTTACCAAGTAAGCATCATTTCACTAGTTTGGTTATCACTCACGCGCACTTAACGACATTACATGGTGGTGCGCAGCTTACCTTAACATATTTACGACAGCGGTTTTGGATAATAAATGCCAGACGCACTGTGCAAGAACAACTTCGAAAATGCATTAAATGTGTTAGAAATATGCCGGAAGTTGGTAGTCAACTGATGGGCGAACTTCCATTCCATCGAG
>NW_023471711.1:0-3057 GCF_013731165.1 Rhagoletis pomonella
AAAAAAACTTGTAGCAGGAACTGGGCTTAAAACTAGGAAGATTAAGAATCCAGCACCAATAGATCTGTCTCTGTCTAAACCTGAGGTTCTTTTTCTCGTAGACCACTTTCAAATTTTACGGGTTTCTGTAGACCTCCTGCTGCCACATTTGTATAATATATCCAAAAATCGTAAAAAAATTGGAAACTCTTCACATATTTGGCTCACTCATGAATTTCCATAAGGAGTATTTGCATAAGAGTTTATAAGTATTAACGGCATCACTTTTACGGCTCTATTCTGTATCAGTGACAAATTCTTGTCACAGTTTTTATTACGGAAAAATATATGAAAAAGTTTAAATTTGTCAGTAAACAAATGTGTGTCACCGATACAGAATTGGGCTATTAATTTCATCGCTCCGAGTTTTAAAGTGATACGAAAAATATTTATGACTCACATTTTTAAAACAACAAAACCTCAAAGCTTTTTGCGCCAAACTTTTTATTCAGAAACTGACAATAGAGAAAAGAGCGAATCTAGAACCATCTATGAGAAACAACCAAGAAAGCGGCCCATCAAATTTAGAGCCCCGTTGCTTTATGAGTTTATCAACGATTAAAATTACTGAGTTATGAAAGATATATAACCAAAAGAGACAGAACGTGGGGACTAATAGTTGGAGTGGCACGGGAGCGTGAGGTAAATATTGAGGCGAAAAAACTGAGTTATTTTAAAGATAAATTAAGTTGAACAGCGCTATTTCTTTTTTAACTCACAAACGAGGAAATCACAATTGATTGATCTTGAATTTAGTTGTAGTGAGGAGGAAGATGGAAGTTTTATTTCTCAGTGAGGAATTTTCTGTCTTAAAACACACTACTTAAAAAATTAAGGGAGCTTTTAATATACAAAAATTAAAGCTAAATAAAGAGGCTGATCAATATGCCGGCCTACCTGAAAAAAAAATTTACAAGCCCGTGGTCAAAAAAAAAAAAATTCAAAATTATTTTTTCGCGCTATCTATCGTAAAATTTTTTAGAAATCTGAAAATTAGAATGTCAAAGCTTCAAAATGCTTCTTTTTATGTCTCAATACGACCATTTTTCACCGAAATACATCCTGTCAAAAAACATCGAAAAATTAGAAATTTTATGCTTAATGCCTTAATTTTTTTTAATTTATGGGTAAAACCAAGACGACATGTTTGTTCTTTACTCGTGAACCTCCATATGTATACACACCAGCATAGACCCCCGTCGAGTCTCCCGTGGACGAATTTGGGAATCATTGGTATAAACATTTAAAATTTTAAAACTTCTGATTGAAATATAATAAATGTAATGAAAAATTAACTAATTTCCCTCATGCATCAGCCACAGGCACAACAGCTGTATAGATAATTATGAGGTGGAATCATGTCATCATCTGCCATTCAGCCTTCTCGAGGTTAAGGTATAAGTACCTTGGGTCTCACTTCTATTTCACTCCCGTAGGTAAGCCAGAATCCGTAGGAGTGAGCTCGAAATGTTTATTTTTGTCCAGTGTAGCGTTGACACTGAATGCACCCAGCTAACAGAAACAGCAGCAACAGTAAGTGCCACAAGGAAGCGAACCAAAACGACAACAACAACGAAACCAATACGGATATGCTAATATACGGCACGAGTAGAATGAATAACTGCCGCTATGATTTACTTATTTTATTAGTTTCGTATCTTGTTGTATGTATATATGTATGTATAAGTATACATATGTAAGTATTCTACTTTTGTTCCCTGTAGGGAAACCGCGGACTAGTGAATCAAATTTCTAGTTCCGTACAAGGTCTTTATCGCCAAAAAGGAACTAGTTCGATAGGAACTAGATCCCCACCAGTCGAAAATCGGCGAAAAAGTGGTACCCTTAAAAGACTAATTTTTTCAGTTTTTTTTGCTAGAAATCTATATCTAAAGTGACGAATTTAGAAATGGTTCGGAACTATCGAATAAGGGATGCAGCGGGGGGGCTTGTTTACTTTACATAGATATGTGTTCAGCGGCTTTTTCGTTCAAATACGCTTCTATTCTGTGCTTCACAGATGCTTTTTCATAGCTTGGTAATACAAAACTAAAATTTGTGTTAACATTTCAACATCTTGGGACAGTCTGGAATCTAAGAAATAACAGCGAGCACCTCTGCAAACTCAGCTACAGCTAAAGGTATGTAAACGTACATTTCTTGCAATCATTCAAACAAAGTTAATTTCAAATTGAAAACACCCACCCGACCAACGTACACGAGAATGCATCCGTTTTAGATATTTTAGCAACACTTTCACTTACAAAACTATTGAGAACGGGTTCCGAAAAAAGTATCGTAAAAGTATTACCTGTCGCTCAGTTTGTGGCAGCAGAGCTCTCGTTCTCGACATGCGTTTTCAAATGGTTTTTCGAAGTGTTTTCGATAGTGGAAACGTATCTCAGGCGGAAGTTATTGCGACCCGTTTTGCTATCGAGAAATTATTGAAAGCGGCAATGTTTTCGATCTGGTCTATTATCGAGAAAGTAGCGAAAACGAAAGATATTTCGACCCGTTTCTCTATCGAGAAATTAATGAAAACGGCAATGTTTTCGATCTTTTCGATTATCGAGAAAGTAGCGAAATCGAAAGATATTTCGACCCGTTTCTCTATCGAAAAATTAATGAAAACGATAATTAGAGCTATTCCATTCCAGTTGATTCCCATATAAGAAGAGTGCTTTTAAAATTTTAACAGTTGTTCTATATTTAATAGAGTGTTCAGTTTTATCATGTTTTCAAACAATTTAAATATTAAAATAATAAATATTCATTACTTAAAAATTATAACTTGAACATGTTATTAAAACTTATTATTCGTGAACATCATTTTGAATCCTTTGTTTTTTTCCTGGTACTTGTAAATTTAGCAGACTCGGTCATGTGCGTACTGAAAAAAATTGTTGACTTACTTTGTCAAATTCGCTCTCCTCCAACGCAAACTTTTTTGTAAACGCATCTGAATAAAATGTTAAAAGAAATTAAATGACTATTCGATACAGCTGTTCGACTTACTTC
>NW_023471711.1:3067-4357 GCF_013731165.1 Rhagoletis pomonella
TTCAAGGTTATTAATTTCTTCTAAAGTTGAGAAAGGAGAGCGAGGAACTATTTCACGCTCAATGGATATTTCTCCGTAAACTTTAGCTTTTATGGAAGTAACCTCGTTCCTTACAGAAATCATTTCCATATTGAGGCGATCGACTTTTGTTGTTAATTCACTAACTTTTCCATAGACGTCATGCAAAAGTTTAAGAATCTCTAATAAAGATTATTTTGTAATTTTTGAAATTGTTATAAAGTATTCAATAAATACCTGTTAATTGTTTTTCATTGTTGTTGTTATATAAGTTGCTGTTATGTGCAGGCCTTTGTGTGTAAATTGTTCCATCGTCCATATTGAAAAGGTCGGTATATTGATGTGCCATTTTAACCTAATAATGTATCAATGGCATATAAATATGTATTTGGTCAATAATATGACAAACTTTCCCAGATATTTTATCTACTGGGTGTTTAATTATTTCAGAGTCTATTTCGAAACTTTTAGAAGAAAAAATACCCACCAAGGTCGAGTCTATAGGATAACTAAAAAAAGGATCTAAGTCAGTAACTAAATTACTAAATAAAGTATTATTGACTATTTCAAAAATTTTGTATATTTTGTAAACGGAATAGTCTATAACAAAATAAAATGAATTAGTACCTTTCAAGTCAAAGTAAAAGTCCTTATAGACAATATTTTTTCGGGAAACGTCTGAATTTAGTTTACATTCTTTGTGCACAACATCAAATAAACTTCGCTCAACTATGCGGTTATAAAGCTGCTCCAATACGTTATCACTTTTTTTTACCATATTTTTTGAGTTGTCCTAAGAAATTTTCAAAAGGAAAAGCACTTATGGTTTCAAGAGAGCCAAAAATCCTTGATTGGCTACTGAGATGGGTTAAAAAATGAAAATTATATGTTAACATCGTCCCAGAGTATAATGAGGAAACGTCCTTCACAAAGTTGTTTAATAAACTATTTGCAAGTGCATTTTTGGTTTTGCAATATTCATTGTGAAGAAAAAGCCTCATCGCCAAGCTCAGATGCAAGAAATGATTGTACCTCTCAATGTCTAAAATGCTTCTCAAAACTATTGGTCCATTGTATAGAAGAAAATACCGAAACTCAGTAGCTTTATATCTTTCAAGCTCGTCAAGGGCTCTAGGCAATCGGTTAAATTCTTATGGCACAAATTTTCGTATTGAATGTAGCTTACAACTAACCAAACTAATTGATTCTTTACTTAGTGAAAATAGGTGACCTCTTGTTCTTGTCAAAGCGACCAAAAGCGTTTTAACTACT
>NW_023471712.1:0-4357 GCF_013731165.1 Rhagoletis pomonella
ACATTCTTTTTACATAACCTTGTTAAAATTCTAGAATGTTCTGCAAAATTTGGAACAAATTTTCGGTAATAGTTACAAAATGCTACAAATCTTTTAACTTCATCTGCTGTTTTTGGGGTTGGATAATTTAGTACAATTTCAAATTTACTAGGATCAGGCAAAATTCCTTTATTTGTGCAGTTATGTCCAAGATAAGTAACTTCTTGGTTAAAAAATAAACATTTATCCGGATGTAACTTTAAATTGTATTTTCTGCAAGTTGAAAATACATCTCTCAAATTTTTTAACATGTGTTTTTCGGAGCACCCTAATACTACCAAATCATCCATATAGAGAAATGCTTGGGATGGTTTAAGACCTGCAAAAGCAAGAGTCATCATTCTTTGAAACGAGTTTGGGGCTACTTTTAAGCCGTATGGCAATCTTTTGAAACGATATGTGCCATTGTCTGCCGTAAACGATGTTATGTCCCTAGAGTCTTTATGTAACTCAATTTGATGAAAGCCGGACATCAAGTCCAAGCATGAAAAATATTTAGCTCTACCCAATTGATCTAGTATATCATCAATTCGTGGCAATGGGAATTTATCTGCGGTTAACTTTTTATTTACTTGTCGATAATCAACTACTAGTCTCCATCTTTTATCATTTTTTCCCGGTAGAAATTTTTTGGGTACCAGCAGAATTGGGCTATTATATTCTGACATAGACGGCTCTATTATGTCATCTTTAATTAATTTATCTACGTGTTTACAAATTTCGCTTTTATGAGCTTGTGGGATTCGGTAATTTTTTACATAAACTGGATTATCATCTTTCATACGTAGTTTTTGCTTGTAAAAATTATTAGTGGTAATGGGTTCTGATTCTAGTGAAAATATATCTATATATTCTGCACAAAGTGCATTAAGCTGTTGGGAAACGAATTTTGGAAAATTTTTATTTAATCTTTCTAATTTTTCTTTAGCATTATTTGCTGGTTCAGTTTTATTATTTATTATTGTGTAATCATCTAAGTTTTCTGTGTTAATTTTGAAATTTTGAATGGTTGCATTTTTGTCTGTTGTATTTATGACTCTAATAAAGGTTTGATTTGAGTTTACTAAGGTATTTGCAATAAAAACACCTTCAGACAATTTTTGATGAGGTATCAATAATTCAGTATTGCCATTTTCAATATTGACTTGTCGGATTACTTCCGATCTTGCTGGGATTGTTATGCAATTAACATTTGGTCTATTTGTCATTTGTATTATTATGTTTTCCGGGTAATCATATGGACGCAGTATCAGGCTGTCTCCATTTTTGCTATAATCTAAAATGCAATTATATTTTTTAATAAAATCAAGTCCCAAGATTCCATCGCAAGGAATTGGGAAATCATCTTCGACTATATGAAATTTATGATTAATAAGTAAGTAATCATCTTTTAAATCTGCCTTGACTGTTCCAATAGTACTAGTTAAACCTTGACCAATGCCCTTTAAATCGGTTTTTTGTGAATAATTAATAGTGACATTACTGTCAATTTGACCCTTTTTTATAATTGATATATCCGCTCCTGTATCGATCAGGAGGGTTGAAATTGAATTATTTAGAGTTGTTTTGGAGGATATGTAGCTGTTAAGGTGTAAATTGAAAACATATAGTTTTTTATTTATTGAGATGGAGTTTGCTGGTTTTCCTGTTGGTTAACATTTCTTATAGTCCTGGTACGATTAGAGCCTCGTGCTCCAAAATTTCGTCCTGACCTTTGGTTATTTGATCGATTATTATTGTTATAACTATTATTGTTATTAAAGTTATTAAAGCGTGATGGGTATGTACGCCTTTGGTTACCTCTATAATTGCCATATTGATAACCTCTGCGGAAATTACCGCGAAAATAATTTTGTTGGCGTATGTGCAATAATGAATTAGGGTTACCTGTAATTTCTGTGCAACTGTTTGTGAATTTCGATACAGCCTCGTTCATTGAGGTGAACGTTCCAGCTTGCATAATTGTTTTCACCTTATCATTGGAGCAATTCTTACACATGGCTTTCACAGCTGTTTGTGTAGCATACTTAGTTGCGAGGTCTGTTGTTAAGCCATCAGATATGTATGCTCCCTCTAGTGATTTCGTTAATTTTTCAATTTCTGCTGTGTACTGATTAGCAGTCTTACTGCGCTGTTGGATGTTCAGGAGTTTTGCTGTTAAAACTTCTACTGACTCACCCTTTATTGCGTTTTTTAATTTTTGTTTAATTTCTTGTATTGTCGTCTCATTGCTTATGAAATTTCTGGCTGTGCCTTTTAGCTTTGTTTTTATCATAGACACTGCAATAGCCTCATGATTTTCTTTAATTTGTTCGAGGATATCAAGTGCATCTAGAAAACTTGGTAGGTTTTCGGGTTTGCCATCGAACTCGGGCAAAATCGAAGACGCAGTCTTGATGAATGCTACTGTTGTTTGCGTCATACTTGTTTCGGTTTGTGTATCTTGTTCTGCAATTTCGACAAAATTTGTTTGTGTAGATATTTCTTCTTGCACAACAATCTCTTTTTGTTCTTCCTCGGTATCCGACGTACCTTCGAACAACCAAATGTCGAAATCGATCTCGATATGTTGTTTGTAAGAGGTTGGTATTTCAAATTCAACGTTATACCTGGATAACGAGGATACTAGTTTGTCTCTAACGCTTGAAAATACCTGGTAGGACTCCAATTGGTGAGCTTTTGTTAGGGTATTATTAACTCTACTTATGAGTTTACCTATATTGTTTAGCGATGACAGTAGAACATTTAAATGTTTCTTTACTGTTTCAGTTTTAATTTTTATGTTCTTACATATGCACTTATAAGATTTTTCCGCGTTTATTTTATTTTCAGTGAGTTCCTTCGAAATTTCTTCCCACTTCTCCATTGAGAGAATGAATCAATAATAAAAAAAATGTTTATTTAAACCTTATCCAGACCGTCAGCGCGGCTCTGGTATCTCTTTTTAAGAATTTTATTGTGGGTTGTGTAAAATTTCAAGAATACTCACTGCGTTGATAATGACGATAACTATAAGGTAAACTTTTATTGTATCCAAAGCTTCAGTGTGGTCTATTATCTGAACCGTGTTTACCACGTTAGCATTTGGATCACTGACCTTCGATTCTTTACCTCCCATTTTTAAAACAAATCAGTAAAAATTTTTCTTTTCAAAATTTATCTATTTTGTTTTTTTTTTTTTTTAACAGCCAGGTTCAAAGCCTGCCTTTCGCATTGCTCTTGTTATTTCTTCTGTCAAAGTGGTTGGGGTGAGTACATCATGCATTGTAGGCTCTCGGGTCATGCCAATATCTTTACAGAGTTTCTTTATTTAAAAAAAATCGCATTCAGAAAATTATAGTTTTCTTAATTCGTAAATTTTTTCCATTAATTTAAGTCTATCATTATTTGTTGTGGCAAAATTTAGTGCCCTATATGTCAAAGCTATTTCTTTCTTCTTCCTGTATCGCTTTCCTCCTCGAGTTTGTTTTTTAGTTTTGAAAATGGGTGGAATCTTTGGTTCTTCCACCCGTCTTTGTAATTTGTTTCGCCGCCGATATTCCTCGATAGTTATCGGTTGCGGCCCTATTTGTACAACTTCGGAGGTTTGAGGAACCTCCTCAGTTACTCTTGGAGGATCTTGATTTTTCTTCTCTGCCTCTAATGTGAACCTCTCCCATCTATCAAAAATGGAGTCAAACTCCTCCTGGGAGATTTCTTGCATGAGAACAAGGAGGGAGTGAAGAGGAAGAAAAAAAAATTATATAATTTAAGGAAAGCCAAAAATTTAAGGAAAGCCAAAAAAAATCTATTATGAGACTTAAAATCTTCCTTTTAAAAAAAAATTTTTTTTTTTTTTAATTTGATAAAAAAAAATTACTTATTAATTACCCTAAGCAGGAATCTGCTACTTGGCTGGCGGTAAACGCCGAAGAGTTCTAAATATTAAAACTTATTCTATATATTTTTTTTTTTACCATTACATAACTTCGTTCCTTTGGTTTGAATTAATTTTCCTCTGGTAATAATGTATTCAGCGGCAGAAGATTGCAAAACGTCCTTACTTATTGATAGCAGCTTATAATTGAATGAACCAATTGCATCCGTTCCTTTGGTTTGAATTAATTTTCCTCTGGTAATAATGTATTCCTTCGTGTTGTTCACCGCATTATATTGTTATTTGTTGCGTTGGTGTTTTTTTTTTTTTAAATTATCCAGGATCTGCTGAAAATAAAGCAGACTGGCAGGATCAAGCTAGTCTGCTGAAAATAAAGCAGACTGGCAGGATCGCCATAACGAATGTTTTATTATTAAATAAAACGCGTTTTGTTTTTAGCTG
>NW_023471713.1:0-4357 GCF_013731165.1 Rhagoletis pomonella
TGGCTGCAGTCGACAATGAGCAAAAAAAGTTCAATTGTTTATTACTTTGTCTTTAGGTTTGTGTCTTTTCTAAGTGTACACCGAAAGTTTTGTATCACAGAACCAATCTGAGATTATTGAGAAAACTATAGACCGGTTGGGTGAACAGCCAAGACGTTTACTTCTTAAGTGTGACAAAACAAAATCAAGCAATAAATATATTTAGCATAAATGAATATACCAGCATAAAAAATCTGCATACTCAAAATGTTCAATACGTCCCCATATTTATACATACCATAACGTCTGGTCCGGCTACTTGGTTTACTACTATACAGGTATGTAGAGCTATGAATTTAAAAAATACATCAGGGTTTAGTTGAGATATTCGCTTTTGACCACTATGTTTTGGACATTTCCCAGTACTGCAAAGCTTTTGACTGCCATTCAACTGGGAGTGGCTCGCGTGCGCTGGGTTTGGATCCCGCCACGTTAAAACCCTGCCCAATGAAAAACAACACATGCCTCGGATGATACCCCTTTCTTTTGATGACGATCACGGAAAACAAAGCAAGGACTATGATTTTAGGGTATGCACTTGGAATATCCGAACCCTTAATTGGGATGGTGCCTCTGCCCGGCTGGTTGATGTCCTAGGGAAAATAAAGGCTGACATCACCGCCATCCACGAAATGCGATGGACGGGGCGAGGAAGGTAAGCGTGGAGCCTTGCGACGTCTACTACAGTTGCCACGTAAAGGAGTGCAATTCGGTGTTGGATTTGTGGTGGGAGAGAGACCGGCGTTCACTCTAGTGGACGAAAGTCTAGCCACAATCCGCATCAAAGCGAGATTCTTCAACATCTCATTCATATGTGCCAATGCCCCGTTGGAAGAGAGGAACGAAGCATCCAAGGCTCTGTAAGCTTAAAGCGTACATATTAGCTGAGGGTGATCGACTTCTCCGGGGCCCGAAACTTTGCAGTATTGTATTACTGGGTTCTAGCAGATCCATCAAGCTACATGGATGTCTCCACATCGAAAAAACGGGAAACCAAATCGAGCATGTTGTGATAGATGGAAGGCATGCTTCCATGTTTTAGATGTACATACGTACACTCCGAGGGCCAAACATCGACTCGCACTATTATATAGATGTATCCAATATACGACCCAACCTCGGAGCAGCAAAAAAAGGGCCCCCAACAAACCAAGGAAATTTTAACGTCGAAAAGTTGCAATCAAAACAGACGGCCAATGGATTCGGCGCTCGACCCTCACACCTGCTGTGAGAGAGCACTCTTCAACAAACCGACTTGCGCGATCAGTGGAACCACATTTCCCGCTCATTACTGGTACGATGAAGAGTGTGAGAAAATGCTTGAAATGCTGGGCGATAGAAAAAACATCCGAAATTTTTAGCAGAGAGTTGAGCGACTTACGGAAGGTTTCAAGACTCTTGTAGGAACAACCATGGCGACCTAGTGACAGATGTCCAGAACGTACTTAAAATATGGAGGGAACCCTTTTCGACCCTTTTTAATGGCAGATGCACTGAAAGAAGTGGAGAAGAGGAGCCAGAGGTCCCAGTCGATGATGATGGAGTCGATATCCCAGCGCCTGACTATGACGAAAAGTGCCAAAGCTGCTTGAGCTGACGGCCTGTCAGCTGAGCTATTTAATTACGATGGAAAGGAGGTAATAAGGTGCATGCCCGCCGACTGGAATTCAAGCGCGCTCTGCCCAATCCACAAGAAAGGCGACCCCGCCATGCGTGCCAACTACCGCGGGATCAGCCTCCTAAGCATAGATTGCAAGGTATTATCGAATGAATTGTCTACCATAGACCAGGTATTCACAATACGCAAAATCTTGGAAAAGACCCGCGAGAAAATGATCGGCACTCACCACCTATTTGTCGACTTTAAAGCCGCTTTCGACAACACTAAAAGGAGTTTCGTATATGCCGCTATGTCTGAATTTGGCATCCCCTCAAAACTCATACGGCTGTGAAAAATGACGTTGAGCAATAACACCAGCTCTGCTCTGCTGCCGTTCGCCCCCAGACGGGGTCTCAGACAGGGCGACTCTATTTCATGTGACTTCTTTAATCTGATGTTGGAGAAGATAATAAGATCTGCAGAACTGAACCGCTCAGGAACAATTTACTACAAGAGCGTGCAATTGCTGGCTTATGCCGATGACATCGACATCATCGGTAACAAAAACCGCGAAGTCTGTTCTGCCTTTTCCAAGTTAGATAGGGAAGCAAAGCGAATGGGTCTGGTGGTAAACGAGGACAAGACGAAGTATCTTCTGTCATCAAACACACAATCAGCACATTCGCGCCTTGGCACCCACGTCACTGTTGACAGCTACAATTTCGAGAAAGTAGAGAATTTCGTTTACTTGGGAACCAGCATTAACACCGATAATAATGTCAGCATGGAAATCTAACGCAGAATCGCCCCTGCCAACAAGTACTGCTTTGGACTGAGTAGGCAATTCAGGAGTAAAGTCCTCTCTCGACGTACGAAAACCACACTATAGGTCACTCATCATGCCCGTGCTGGTATATGGCGAATTAAAATACAGCGGCTCAACTGGCTTGACCATTTCGTTCGAATGGACACCGACGCCCCACCTCTGAAAGTATTCTGGCTTCACTTGGCATTTCCAATTGGCGTCAGTTGGCCAAAATCGCTTTGGTGGTTACAGCGCCAAATAAGAAGAAGAAGAAGAAGAGAATAGATCTATAGCGTTATCAGTCACACAGTGTTATAATCCCAACGAAATCCTTGACGGAGGTACCGGGAGGGGAACGGTACATGATGGTAGGAAGTTTAGTTTGGGTTAAAGTCTCACACTGACGGGGTTAGGCTTTCGATGCTTCCTCCTCGTAAAATAAACATGCTCAGTAAAAAGTTAACAATTTAAATCGACGAATAGTTTTATATCAACTTTTGTGAACATCTGTTTGTTTGTCTTTTGTACAACATATTTACCTCTATTGGTTACACTAATTTTAAGCTATAATAAAAAATTTGTTAGTAAGTAAGTTATTGGTTTGGATTTTTTTTTGTATGGGCCCCCCCTAAATTTCGTTCTGGCTACGCCCATGGTTGCATCGTCGTCAATTAGTGAAATCAGTAACCAAGCTTTTAAAATAAAGGAAAACCCCCTACTCCGCTATATATATATATAATTACTTTCATTATTTAGCTACTTTTCCGGCAGCCGCAACAAACGCTGGCCCAAGCCTGCAAATTGTTGCCAGCAACTGACCCACTGGCATTTGTTCAACTACTCAAAAATGCACTTTGTAAACAAACCTTTTGGGTGTTAGCCACATCAAGCGGCTCATCTGGATGAAATGAAAAGGCTGTTAGATGTAATGCAGCAACGTGCTCCCGATGTTGAACATCAGTTCAAAGAAAAGTCAAATGAGTTGGAAATGGCGCAGTTTATATACGCCAGTTATCGGATAAGGCCAATGTAAACCAAGGCCGCAATTGGATAGAGATCTCGACGCAGACGCAATTTATGTACGAGCAACAGATTAGAGACTTCCAATTAAGTTAGAAGTAGAAGTGCATTTGATGTTTACATTATTATGTTTACGCATTTCTTACAGGTTATGGTGCAACAATTGACGTATGCCAAAGAAAGGAATTTATGATGGTCACAAATATATTGGCAAAAACATAGCAAGTGCATATGCCAAGTGGGAAAAATTGACAATGCGTGAGCATAAAATGAATAGGTGTCCTTAATTATAAATATTACTTTACCTTTTCTTTTGCAGTGGCTAAAAAGAAGAGTCTTTTTGATGATGGAATAAAAGGTCTGAAATTTTAAGAAAAAGCATTTGCTTTGGTTTTAAGCATACGGGCCTAGATCTTTGAAATGAAAGTTTTTGCAAATACGAAAATATTTAAAATATCGTTAGAATCAGCTTCATTTTAGTTATTGCATTTTCGTTTTAATGCAAATGTGGAAATGCTACTTACACAGAATTATACACTAAGGGCCAGTTTCTCAATGTCTGGTTATCACTAATCTCCGGTCAAACATCCTTATCGACGTTACTGACACCGTGCATATAAAACTGTGTCGGTAACGTCGGCAACAATGTTTAACTGGGGATTAGTGTTAACCAGAGTTGGTGAAAACGGCCCTAAGGCCCGGTTGTTCAATGTCTGGTTATCACTACCACTACACTATCGACGATTTCGACATCATGCATGTAACATGTGATCGATAAAGCAGTAGTTGTGCTTAACCAGAGATTCTACCTCCGATTTGTGCTAATCAGACATTGAACAACCGGCCCTAAATGAAAAACACTCATTTATAAACACCATTAAATTTATTAAAAA
>NW_023471714.1:0-4356 GCF_013731165.1 Rhagoletis pomonella
GGCTCGATCCCCGGCTTTTGCTCGAAATCAGAGGTTTCAACTTGGGCCATTATGAATTTTAACCACAGAGTTAGTTGGGGCATGCCCACTTTTCAAAAATTTATAATAATCTTATTTTGTACTCCAGTAGTTACGAAAATACCGTAGATTTAAATTTTTGGAAATGCTGTTATTTGGGAGGGGTGGCGCGGTTATTGTCCATTTCAATACCAAGCTGTCTATCTCGTTGAGATATCTCAAGTTTTGCTCGAATTATCTTGTAAACGGGCGGACGGACGGACGGACGTTAAATCTGGCATAGCTTTATCGGGTTTTATATGCCTTCTAAGAATTTTTACATATAAGTACGTTCAATCACAAAAATACTAAGTTCGATTAAAACCGAGATTGATTGACTAGGCGTACATGCTAATTTGAAATAAATAAAGTTTGGAATAATTTTTACAAGATTTAATTAAAAATATATTACAATATTTATAGATATAGTCATAAGCATTAGTTATTTTATTATTATTATTAATTGGTATAAAGGTTACCGATATACATATATGTGATCATAAGTGGGCGATACCACGCCCATTTTCCAAAATTTTATCATAAACGTATTTCTTGGTAAAGAATTGTTGCAAGCATCAATTTTGAATAAATTAGCTTTAAGATTTACTGATTTATCGAAGATTTTGTATTTCTGTAAATAATCGTTATATGGGACGTGGGCGTGGTTATTGTCCGATTTTTTAAATTTTCGGCCATTTAGTATGCTGTACCAAGGCCAACACTGTGCCAAGTTTGGAAGAAATTGGTGCAGTGGTATAATAATATTCTTAGTTTTCGTCTAAAAAATTGTTGTAAATATCAATTTTGAGTGAATAATCTTCAGTAGTTACTTAAATATCGCAGTTTTCGTATTTCCGAAAATTACCGTTATATGGGATGTGGGCGCAGTTATTGTCCGATTTTTAAAATTTTCGGCCATTTAGTATGCTGTGTCATGGCCAACAACTGTGCCAAGTTTGGAATAAATTCGTGCAGCGGATACCAAGTTATACACATATAACCATAAGTGGGCGTGGCTACGCCCATTTTCCAAAAATTTATAATATTTTTATTTTTCGTCTGAAAATTATTGAAAATATCAATCTTGAGTGAATTATCTTCAGTAGTTACTAAAATATCGCAGTTTTCGTATTTCTGGAAATTACCGTTATATGGGAAGTGGGCGTGGTTACAGTCCGATTTCGCCCATTTTCAATACCAACCTACCTTGGTTTAACAGAAACCTACATACCAAATTTCGTTGAGATATCTCAATTTTTGCTCGAGTTATCGTGTACACGGGCGGACGGACAGACAGACATGGCTTAATCGATGTCTCTATTCGTTTTGAGTATTTATGTATACATTTTTCTATATCTATCTCTATTCGTTTTGGCTGTTACAAACAACCGTTATGTGAACAAAATTAATATACCCTTGTGCACAAGTGCGCTCGGGTATAAAAAAATATATACCGATCATTCCATACAATATTTACACCTCAATATTTTTTTGGGGTGAAATATATTTTTTTACAATCTTTGTCGAAAAAAAATAAAACACCTATTTCTTTATTTCGTCATGATATACAAAAATCTCGGAAAAAAAATCCCGAAATTTTGAACTCACGGAGAAGTATCTTTTTTCATTGTTTGCAGTTAATAAACTATTTGTTGGAGAAAATCAGGTAAGTTATCAAAACGTGCGTAATTACCTCGCACAGCGTACTCTCTAAAGTTTGACAACTATTCAGGTTTAAAAAAAAATAAAAATCTAACATGATGAAGTTGATAAAAAAAAATAAAAAATGCGATTTATTAATGGAAAATTTTTTTTTATTTTAATCTATCTCATACTTTCATGGAAAGCCGAGGTAATTACGCAAAATTTTATACCTTAACTGATTTTCTCCAACAAATAGTTTGTTAACTGCAAACAATTGAAAAAAGATACTTCTAAGTGAGTTCAAAATTTCGGGAATTTTTTTCGAGTTTTTCGAATTTCATTGCGAAATATAATAATAGGTGTCTTCTTTTTTTCGATAAAGAATGTAAAAAAATATATTTCACCCCCAAAAATATATTGAGGAGTAAATATTGTATGGAATGACCCATACATTATTTTAGCAGTTAGAGCTCGATATGTCGACTTTCTCCAATGCTCTTCGTTATTTGGAAATCTGAAAACCTGGAAGATAGAAGATCTTTTCCTAACCAAGACAAAACTTATTATTATGGTATTTTATATTTATGTTGGCCGAATCCAATAAAGCAGGCTATTCGATTCCCTTCTATGCTAATTGACGCCAATTGGAAATGCCACTTGACGCCATGTCCTTCTCTAACAGGTATTTTTATCCTCTGCCACCACCAGCGGCCGGCTTCTCATAGATTTACAAATTTTTTTTTTTTGTTAATTTTTCATATGAATTGTTTTCAAATAAGAATTTATGAAACCGCTCCTGAATTTTCAATATTTTGGCAATCTGATGTTTTGGGATGTACTTTGAATGTACTAGCAATATAGAAATATTACGTATATGTTAAAACCCAAGATTTTAAAGAAACTTTTCTATATTAAAGTAACTAATGCATACATACATTTGTGTTTTTTATTGTTGTATGCTTACTGGCAATTCTTAGAAACTATCACTGTTACAAATTATTTGCATTGTGTAAGCGGATATGATTTTTGGTGACTTTAAAATTGAAGCACCGCTTTTTACACGAAACAGCAGTTACAATTGATAAGATTCTTTCTTACTCAGCGCTTGCATTGGTTAACGTGAAAAAATTTTCAAAATTGTCCTTATACCTTTTAATAATTATACATATATAATTTCAAGCTCTGAACACATCGAAAACGACATCACCACACGACACGACATTAATGTTTTATCTACATAATCTAAACGCCTTGTCGACGGCGTCATGATTTTTTTGAACGCGGCAGCGACATCATGAAATTGTTTGAGTTTGACATAAAAAAAGAGGAAGAATCTTATCTGTCGCTAGAAAAATAGAAATAGATCCAATCTGGCCACAGCTACATTTTTGGTTAGTCACAGTGTTGCCGTGTCGTCGCCAAAATAATTATCTACATAAGAGTACGTGTTAAAATAATTTGACAGCTGTGGTCCGTAGCCCGTCGTTTCCAATGTGTTCCAAGTCAGAGTGTCCAATATTCTTGATTTTTGATCAATTATGCATAGATAACTGTGTCAAAAGAAAATCCCTTTTTTTATTTGAAATGCCCCTTTTAATAATTTTTGTTGCAAAATATCCCTCAAATTGGGAAATTACCCACAATCTGGCATTATTGCCCGCTACTTAAGTGAATCGAACCCGTGCGCGTCGCTTTCAATGTGCTCAGCACTACATGCTTATAATATACTAGCTTTTACCCGCGGGTTTCACCCCACGCCAGAAGGAATTAAAGGGGACATGGGATCATATATATAACTTAAGATAAGCATCTACTATAGATATGTTTGCATACCAAATTTCATGTTCATATGACTTACGGTTCGGAAGTTAGAGCTGATTAAATAATTCACGCCTATAGGAGGTGCCACGCTCCCTTTTCCAATACCGCCAATTTTTTCCCATGAGTATGGAATTCATTTTATTTATCTCGACAGCAAGTTCCAATGCCCTACCACAAATATTTCAAGAGATAACATGACAACTTTAGCTAGTAAATATATGAGGTGCCACGCCCTCTTTCTCTATGCCCCTCGGGGTAAAAGCAAATAAGTGTGCAAAGTTTCGTGCGATTCCGTGCCGCGGTTCAGAAGTTATAAGGTAAAAAACAAACAGACATTCACATTTATATATATAGATGTATGTCGACTTACCGTGGGTTTGTGGATTTTTTTTTTCTCATTACCTTCTGTATAAAAAAAATTGGAATGGTACGATATATGCGAGAAAATGCGAAACACCGAAAAAGCAAAAGATTGCCAGAAATCATAGGTAGCTAGTTTAAACTTGTACCTCATTATATTAAGATCGAATGGGATACAAAACTGTATACTCTAAATCTTTATAAGAAATCTATTTAAAAAGCTTGCCATTTTTTGGACACTATTATTTTTTCAAATATTTTTAGTAATATTAAAAAAAAAAATATTAAAATTAATTGAAAAAGAACTATTGACTAGTTATCATTATGTAACCCACTTTATATTAAAATCGTCTAATCAGTGTTTTAATTCATTTTATATAAAACAAAAATCTGAAAGAATTAAACATACTCTAAAACTAAGACAAACAATTTTTTTATTATAAATGGAAAAAATAATAGAGATAATAGGGTAAA
>NW_023471715.1:0-4356 GCF_013731165.1 Rhagoletis pomonella
TAATACGGATCCGAATCACAATTCCACGGAAAATTGGTTAATAGTTTTCAATAGAATACACTGCTCGCTATCGACTTTTCTGCTAGGTTTTACTTTTGTGACAAACACGGTCAACTGTAGCTGTATTGCCTATACAATTGATAGGGCTTTATATATTGTGCCCGTACAATTACAGGGCTTTTTTAGTTTGCCTATATAATTTATAGGGCTTTTTTGTTTTGCCAATATAGCTTATAGGGCTTCTTATTATTATTTTAAGTGCGGGAAATCTGTTCCCGTCTTACCTTGCCGCTTGAGCTCAATTTTTTAGGCTCGTATGGACCAAATGTTCGTTGCAGAGCTGAGTCACTTGTTCCTTACCTCGGGTGGGGGGTAACAAGTAATTCTCAGCAATGCTTGAACTACAAATACTCTTATTTTAAAATTCTCTACCCCTTACCACTGGTGGGGGGGAAGTAGAGTCTAATAAAATAAGAGGTTAGTACTTTCAATATTAAAAGTTTTACCCCTTACCGCTGGTGGGGGAAGTAAAACTTTAATAAAGAAAGAATAATAAAGAGTATTAAATGCTTTGCCCCTTACCGCTGGTGGGGGGAAGTAAAGCATATAAAATAAAATTAAAAGAAAAAAGAGAAGCGGAGAAGAAGAGTGGTAATCGAGAGTCTTTACGATTCTGATCTGTTTATTAAATATTCTCCTTTTATATACAAATTCTAATTCTATTTTCCTTAACTAATTGTAAATGTGTGTGTGTGTATGCACTATTTACAAACAACCGCTTTGGTCTTATCATAATTTTAATTTTAATGCTTGCATTTGCGTCAGCTATATGTACGGTGACCATCCGTTCTGTTTTTTGCAGGACCGTACTGTTTTTCAAAGGTCGGTCCTGCGTAGTATTTCAAACCTGAAAACGTACTGATTTTTTCCAGGTGTCCTACAAATAACCGCTTTGGTCTTATCATAATTTTAATTTTAATGCTTGCATTCGCGTCAGCTATATGTACGGTGACCATCTGTTCTGTTTTTTTGCAGGACCGTACTGTTTTTCAAAGGTCGGTCCTGCGTAGTTTTTCAAACCTGAAAAACCTGAAAATGTACTGATTTTTTCCAGGTGTCCTGCATTTGTCCCGCATTTTCATCGTTATTTTAAAATTATCGGACAATGGATGGATTTTTTCAAAAAAGTGTTGTTTGGTACTTTTCGTAGCTTTTCTTCAATATCTCATGAAAAAATCTCCCAATCAACGTAAGCGACTAACATATCGAAGGGTATTGATGTGCCTCTTACAAAATATATAACTTGTGGCGACTTCAATGAAAATTATTAGTGCTACAGGCGACCATTTGCATTTTGTCGTCAAAGTCGAAAAAAGTCAGATTTTCAATCAAATACGCAGTTTTATTCGACAATTTTTTCATTAGTTTAAAAATTCGATAAAGGAGATATATCATTACAGTAAATTTTGAGCCAAATATAATGAAAATCGGATCAGAAATGTAGATGCTATGCAGCCTTTTTAACTCGTCGTTTACGTCGATTCATGACGTCGATTTTTGATAAATAACTGCGAAAAGTACCAAACAACAACAAAAAGGGTATTGTTTTCGTTTTAAACGACTCAAAATTTGCCTATAAAATAATCTTTTAAAGATTTTCACTTTTCGTGCTTTTGTTATTATAATATGTTTTACTATACTTTTATAAATATTCATGTAAAACCAGATTAATATCGATGGAGAAAACGTGATTCATTTTTAAAGCTTAAAATGTATTAAGAATTGTGAATCATATATACTCTTTTGATGTTTTTATACTACGTAAATATATGTAGGCATATTTTTGGAAAATTGTCCTTCATTTTGAATCCATATTTATGGTCACCGTAGCTATATGTATACATGCAAATAATATCAATGCATTTTCTAATGCATGCATGGGTGTATGCATTTGTATGCGCGAACATTAGATTAAAAGAGATCAACGCATTGATATCTTATTTCGGTTGTGTACAAAATATTGACAGTTAAATGTGTTACAATTTATGGGTTTTTGTTCATTTCTCATGTTTATGTATTTTACTTATTTTCTATTCTAAAGTGGACTGTATTTTCTGTGTGTCAATAAGTATTATTGTACGTATATTTTTTTACGTTCAGTTTTCTTACTCTGGCAGATGTATGTATGTATGCATACCAGGGTTGTTGCGAATATTCGCATTCGCATTCGCAACCGCGGAGCTTCCGCATTAATTTTAACATTCGCATTCGCTTTCGCATTCGCAATAATCAATGCGGGTCTTTTGCGAATATTGAAGGGCCCGAAAATAACAGTTTTTTTACCAGTTAAACTTGAACAAATATTTTTTATTCCCAATTAAAGGTCTTTTCCGGATAATATACAAACCGCTTATCCAAATTAAACAAGTTTGGTACCAAATGAAGGAAATGTCTAAACGAGCAAAGCCACCCATTGAAAAATATTTCAATAAACAATGTTAATTAATTACCATAGATCAAACCTTGGGTCTGGTATATGAATTTCTTTAGTATTAAATGATAAAAAAATACAAATAGAGGTGGTAACCTTCTTTCGTTATTTCTGCTTAAAAGGTATTTCAGTCACAGAAGAAAGGATTAAAAATGAATTACAAAAACAAAATCGAAAAATGCTGTTGACGTTACAGGTTCTTCAAATTCAGAAACAACAAAAAGAATGAGAATTAAGAATTCTTTGGAAATCAACGGTGTTTAAGCAACGATCTTGCCATGATACAAGATTGTGAAGATGGAAGTCAGAAGGATACATCCGACATTTGCAGCCCGATGCCATCCTCAAAAAAGAATTATTGAACCGCAATAAAAAAAAAATATAACTGAAAGACCTCTCAACTGGTGCAGCGTCAATCGAAAAGAATTTACAATTTTGTCAAGTTTAAAGTTTTTCAAGTTTGTCGCCTCGAGCGAGTAGTTATTTAGTGGCGCAGGTTTGATTTACGACCCTTTAAAAAACTTTTTATTGAATACTATGTTCAATTTTTGAATTCAAATACTAAAAAAAAAACATTATTAAAAATTACTAACCTTTCCATTTTTATTTAACTAAACTACGTAATTTACTCACCAAAATTATTTCTTAACAAGTAAAAAAGTCTAAGTTCGGGCGGAGCCGAACATTAAATGGGCTCAGCAGGCCGAGGAGGCAGAGATGGACGAAGCTACGACTGAGGTCGCTCCTGTAGAAGGAAGTGGCGGCTCGGAAACCCGTTCTTTCCCACCACCACTCGAACATGAGAAGCGAAGGGAGAGAAGCTCTGCAACTGGGTCCTTCAGACAGCCGGCTCAGTCCCAATCACAGCATGCGGGTGGCTCGGAAACTAGTTCTTTCCGACCCCCCCACATCCCAATGGTAATAGGCGTGATGGCGCGGAAACTGGTCCTTTCCGCTTGTCTCGACGTAAGACTGTTGGGAAAGCACCATATCGCCGACCACGAGAGCAGAATGCGGCTCTGGCCGTTCGACGACTGGGGTTTCGAACAGGTCGCATAAATAACAGCACAATGACTACACCGATCTTATGCTCTTTTCAGCCGATCTCACCGACCGCCATCGTTCGAATCGAGTCTGGTGGCTGCCTGCACCTGGTCCGCGCAATAATTGACCCTTGCGCGCCCAGCACGGTAATCGACGCTAGTCTGCCGCGGAACCTGCAATTGGAACACGGAGGCTCTTTACGAAACCGGAGATGCCCGCTCGCACTTAGAGGAAAATACGGTGTAGGGGAACGCGTAACAACTCAAGCAACAATCATGGTACAACACAACCGATTGAGCCCGACAACGGACATCGACCCCGCGGCTGCCGCGCCATTTCAGTTTATGCGGTTGGCCGATCCAAATTTTTACCGGGCTACCCCGATCCGTCTGACTTTAGGCGTCGATGTATACGCCCAGGTCATGCTCACAGGGACCCCCCATCTTCGGTCTGTGGCTTATTGGCGCAGGCAAACATATTTGGGTTAGTGGTTTACGGAGCTTACCAAAAATAAAAACAAATTAGAGATTAATACACGCAATAAAGTGCATTGAAAATCAAAATCACATCCATTTTTTTTTTCTTTTACCTCTTTCTTTTAATTTCCCAATAGCTATCTAGGAAGAGGCGGTGCAACCTGGGTGTGACAAGCGAGAACTAAGTGCAACCTGGAGCACTTCCAGTCTGTAGTGGTTACCGTCAAACTTATCATCTTTTCTGTAGTGGCGTGGTGGGTACCTTCCGTATTCCATTTTCATAGGTTTCTTATCGCAAGGGGCGGTATGCTTAGGCCCATACCTAAATATGCTGCACCACCCCAA
>NW_023471716.1:0-4355 GCF_013731165.1 Rhagoletis pomonella
ATGGGTGTTGAAAATCGCTAAGAATTATTACTAGAGATTAAAGTAAAAGAAAAAAATAGCTTGTTTCAAAAGCATTAAAAAGTCGTCAAAAAATTTAACTGCAGTAGTACTTATATACGTATATAAGAAACAAGAAACCCGTTTTTTATTAACTACAAAAAATTAGGTAATAAAAAAAGAGCAAGTGTGGTAATTTCACAATCATTGCCCTCAACAATTCATTCAAATTTTTGCCGAACTTTTTTTTATGCATTATACTTAAAAAACCCGAAAACGCTTACAATGCTCAAATGGCACTTTTGCGACGCTTGTCATTCTGTGCTCGGTTTCATGCCTCAACAATTGCCAAGAATTTAAATATCCATCATTAAGCAAGCTTATGCTGTTAATGGGTATTCACGCGCTGCTGACAATGCTAATTAGCATGCGAAAAACGCACGCCAATGTGTGTATGTATGAAAACGTGTGTAGGTATGGGCAAAATTATTATACCTTTTAAGGGTATTTTGCAGTTCAATGGTCGTTAGTTATGTTAGTTTGCAAAAAGTGATGAAATTTATTCAAGAAACTTGAAGCTTGAAATTTTTTGTCTGCTAAATGAAAATCGGAGCATTCTTTCATTGAGGGCGATGAGGTCATATGCTACCACAGAAGAACACTAAAATCAACATGTCAGAGCTTTCTTTTTGATTTTTTGTAGTTTATCTGTGTTAAAATTTTAGTTACCTGTCAGTTGAGATCCCATAAGATAGATCGTGTCAGCTGACACGTTCTCCGTTTTTACGTCCGTAGGTAACTGCCCTTCAAATATTAATTAAAAATTGTGAAAACATGAAACTATTGACTGTAAATAAGGCTTCGTTTAAGTCTTGAAGTGAACAGACGATGTGGAAAAGTACCTGCGGTTTTTTCAATGGGACCATTAGAATCTTCATACATTTTGGAACACTATTTCCTTACAACTTAAATAGCTTTGATACCTAATAATCAAAAAAAGAAACGCGCTGAAAATTGCCTTACCTTAAACTTGTTAAGGAACTGATAAACTAATGGAATAAATTCGAGTAAATATTTTTAGATTTTTTTTTTGTTATCTTTTATAGGCTTTTTGTTATCTTTTTTAGGACTTTTTGGGGTTTTGGAATTTTCGATATATGTTCGATACTGTTCCGGAATTTTTCAGGTTTTTTCGAGTTAGTTTCGAGATTTTACGGAATCATCTTATGAGCCTTTCTTGAGTATTTTGTTTTTGTGGTTGTTTAGGAATTTTTCGAGATTTTCGAGGTCTTTAAGTTTTTCTAATTGAATTTGAATTAGTTGTTTTGCGAATTTTCGGGATTTTTCGTTATTGACATTTTCCAAACTTTTTAGGAGGTTCTAGGGTTTTCCTATATTTTCTATATCATTTATGTGTTTCGGTTTTTTGAGATTTTTTTATCAAGTTAAATATTTCCTGATTTTTTCCTAACTTTTGGCCCTTAGAATCTTCGAGATTATTTCATAATTCTAAATACATGGAAACCAAAAGCGAAAAGTGAACCGGTTCAGGGAAAATGAAACTCATGATAAGGGTGAATGTTTCACAACTTTCTCGGAATTTTTTCCGATTTTTTTTGGGTTTTCTTGTGCTGTCAGGGTTCTTTTTTAGGATATTTCATGTTTTCTTACTTTTTTGGATCTCTTCTACTTCAGCTAAAATTTTTAAGACTTTTCCCGGACTTTTTAGTGAGTTTCTAATGAACTTTTTGAATTTTTTGAAAATTCCGGGATTTTTAAAGTTTTTTTGTGTTTTCTTAGTTTTTTCTTGGATTTTTATTTTTTTTAGTCTTTGTAATGGTTTTTAAGGACTGGTGGTTTTTGGAATTTTATCCGGATGTTTCATGCGTTTTTCGGGATTTATTCCTTTTGATCAATCCCTTTTTTATTTTTCAGCAGTCTTGAAATTTCTTGAGAACGTTTAAGATTGGGTTGTGTTTTCTGGGGTTTTTGAATGATTTGTTCCGTTATTTTTTAGAACTTGAGGAGTATTTTTTTGGATAATTTCGATATTTTTCGGGGGGCTTCAAATTTTCTCTCTTTTTTCATAATTTTTTTTTTTTTTTTGATAATTTGAGATTTTGGCAGTTGAGGAATTTTAGAGGTTTTGAGCTTTTTCATTATTTTTTTAGATTTTTGATTAAATTGTTTTTGGTATTTTTCAAAAATTTAAATTTCGTGTTGTGCGATTTTCCCGATTTTTGAAGGAGTTTCAGTTCTTCTTTAGTTTTTTTTGAGGACTTTCTTAAATTTTTCTAGTTTCTGCTTGCAATATATTTTCGGGGATTTGTCAGAACATTTGAAGTATTTAGGTGTTTTTCGAAATTTTGTGGTTTTTTGTTTTCTTGTGATTTTTTAGGGATGCCTTTTAACTTATCATGTTTTATTCATCTCTATTCAAAATTTTTAGTCAACTTTCAGTTTTCTTGAAGTTTTTTTTGATATTTTTCGATTTTGCGAAACCTGCTATATATTTTTTCGGGGACTTTTGAAAAATCTTGAAGTCTTTGAGACTTTTTTAACGTTTGTGAATTTCCTTTTTTTTTTTGAGTTTTCCTGGATTGTTTTTTTGGATGTCGGAACTTTTTAGGATATTTCGTGAGTTCTTGTGACTTTTCCTTTTTTCTGTGGTGAGGTATATTTAAGCCTGACCTCATTTTTTATGAATGTCTACAAACTAAAAATTAAAAAATTTGCACTTTTTCTTGTAAATTGGAAGAGCCACATATTTCTGTTCAGAAGTAGAGTAAGCTCTCTTGTTCATGAATACCCTTATTAGAAGCGGCTTTATATTTTAGCATGCCGCAATCATTCATAAAACGTCTAGTCGGCTATATATATACGTATGTATGTACATATGAATTTACTTACTTATGTACGTATGCATGTACTTCTATTTGAACACAAACAATGGCCGCCGCCAAGCATTCTCCAAAACGAAGCTTTTTAAAGCTGTCATTGGTATTGTAGATTTTGCTGGCGGATTGCCTGCCGTCTTTATTGCCTATCTCACTGCCGCCTTATTGCCTGCCTGCCAGCAGTCAGCCATCAACATAGCGACACTTAAAATGCTGAGAACTTTTAAAATTCTAGCTCATTAGCATATTCAAATGTCATTAATGAATTTTTTTATACTTTTTTATGTTCTATTTGATTGTTTTTATTGCTCTACTATTTTTTTAATAGCGCCTATTCCTATTCCACTCCAAATCAAATTTGATTGACGGCTGGCAGAGGCAGTAAAAATAATAATAATTAAATAAATACTGAATGAGCTCAAGTAAAATGAATGAATATTTAATTTACACTAGCCGGTGAAGAAATAGTAAGCTTTTGGGCATATGGCAAGGTTTTCGCACGTGTATTTTTTGTTGTTCTATTTTCAATTTTCGGGCGAGGCAATAAAACGAATTCTCTGAATGGAGTCTGAACACTTCTTGCTGTATTTTGAGGTTCAGATTTTTGAAGTGTTGCATGACTTTATATTTTAAGCGTTTATTACCATGCAAAGTTATTTCTGTAGATGTTCGCGATAGCACATTACGTCACGCAAGCAGGAAGATCATCAAAATCCGGGCAGATAGCGCAGTCAAGCCAAGCAACGCCACGCTCACAAAGTTTGTGTATTTCAACAATAAAGAAAATCAATATTTAAATTTATGATACCTATTCAAAACATATCCCCGTCCCCTGCGGCATATCTAACCCCTGCTCCAAGAAACATTCCGCAAACGAATCCATTACAGACTACCCGCTGTTTAGATCAATGGATGGATGTGTATGTATGTATGTACACAAGTTTTCGCAACAACATCACATATCACTGCCGTCGCATAAAGCTGCATGCGGCATGTGGCAGCCGCTTGATTGTTGCCTGCAAATGTGCTAATCGTGTCTGCCGCTCACTTGCGATCACTTGCTTCTGATCTTGGCGTAGCGTAGCGTGTGCAAGTCCCCTCCCCATGAATATCTCGAGCGGCTAGTTGGTAGCAAAGTAGCACATCATCACCAGCAGCGTACAAGTTGAATCGCTGCCACCGATGAGGCGCTGTTGAGGTAGCAAGCAGCAGCGCGGTGATCGTGCGCTATTCGTGCGCCTGCCGCTGCTGTCGCTGATCGATCAGCCGCCATGCCGCGGCATCAAGCTGTGCGTAAACGAAAAGCATGCAACCCAACTACTACTGTTTATTTGTGCGCAACATCGGCAACAACAAAATGCGTCTTCATCTGTGTGCAATGATTTTCTTTTTCCTTTTTATCTTTTTTTTTTGCAGTGATCGTGTGGCACTGATCGCCACTAGCCCAGATCGCTTAAGCGG
>NW_023471717.1:0-4354 GCF_013731165.1 Rhagoletis pomonella
AATTGCACGACCCACTCCGTTGCTTATGCCAGGATTTTAACTCTCATTCCAGCACGTTTGATATATCAGATCCGCTTTTCAGCATTAAGAAAGCGATACTCTCCTCTCTCAATAAGTGAATTGTTGACATAAATACAGAAAATCAGCTGATGAATTTAGTTCTGTAGCTGAACAGTTTTAGATCTCGACACTTAACAAACTCCTGCCTATCGTGACTCGGCACAAAAAATTTAAAATATTGGTTCTGTACGTCATGCGGACTGCGCCCCTCGTGCGGATGGGCGGGAATGGAGGGTAAAAACCGTTGGGATATTATTATTATTAATATTAACAGCCAATTTCTCGTAACCAATTTAAGTGAAAAACAATTTTAATTTTTTGAATGTTATATAGAAATTGACAGAAAATAAGAAATCATTTCCCATTTGAATTGCTGGTGAAACCGGCCCTAAGTGAAAGAAAGCGCATGGTTATTGGTGGCGTTTCAAGTGGAAGCGCTTTAAATTACCCAGTGATACCCAGTGATCCTCCAAGTGCTTCTAGTGTGGTTATTAATGGAGATCACTCACGCCAAATCTCTATAGGTAATCTACCCACGCCACACTGAAAATAAAATTTCGTAAAAGTGCTACGAAAATCTTTCGTAGCAGTGGCATAGTCAAGGGGGTATTTGGGGTGATAGATCCCCCCCTTCGTCAGTGAAATGAAACTTTTTATTTTTGAATTAATAACACAATACTATTTTACCCTTCCGATTTATAATTTTCTTATTTCAGACTGATGACAAATTATCTTTTAATGAATATATAAAATTATCGGTTGGTAGATTATGTATTTGAATATTTGCGAAATACACTAGGCCATTTTGCTTAGTTTCCCACAGTGTTGAGAAATAATCTATAATCTATTCAAAAACTGTACTTTGCGACTGTAAATTGTATCGACTTTTTAATTTGCTCATATGCATGCATGCATACATAGATTGCCTTCAAGACCAATGATTTGATGGTATTCACGGGAAAGTTTATGTAGGTACATTTACATATTTTACACTTTTAACATAAATGTCAAGGCAGATATTTTAAGATACACTTCTTAATAAACAAATTTTTTAAAGTTATTATGAATGGATAAAAGAAACATCTTCTTTGAATTCAGTACTAAAACTTGTCATTTCAAGTACTTATCAAAGCTTTATACATGTTAACTAGATTGGCCAATTATCTTAAAATTATATAATTTTAATTATTTGTTTATAAAAATGCATTTTACACTTCAACAAAACCCGTATAAATCCAAAGTTTAATCTTTGCGCAACATTAAAAAAGTCAACGAACTTTCGTAAAGCTTTTTAATTAGATTTCCTAGAAATACATATTTTGAGTATGCAGTTAGGTAGCCCGATCAATTCAAATAAAGCGCAAGTTTAAAATACATAGCTGCGACTTATCGTTGATTTTTAGTATGTTTGTTTTTTTTTTGATGAAGGCGTTGTTCGTTTTCTTCATTAAAAAAAATCGTCGAACATACTTAGATAATATGGAATAAAATTACCGACATCGTCAAAAATATGCCATACATCAACTGTAAATCATATCTACTTTAAATTTGCCCTTTATTAGACTAAAATTGAATGAGCTAAAAAACTGCAAAATATCATCATCATCATCATATATATTATTTCTCTAAGGTGTTTTTTGTTAGTCTCCCTTTTTCTATTTTCCTATGTAAGCAGTTCCACTAATGAGGTGTAATTTGAAAAGTCAGAGGTCCCCTGAGTGGTTATTAGGTAATATTAATGGTCATAACTCCTCTGAAGTAAAGAAATTTGTTTTTTTATTTTTGTTTTTAATTTACCATTGTTAAGCCACGCTAAAGGTATTTTCTACTGAAGCACTATTGTGACTGCAGCATCGCTTACACCGTATACGTGGTGGGCGCACACGTAATTCAGTAACTGACAGTTGTCTCTCTCGCACAGCTCCCTTATCCATGGCACCGTGTTTCTTCTTTGCAAATTAAAAAAATAGTAGCTTATGTACGTGTGAAATAGAAGTATACGTTTTTTGTGCAATATGTTTATTTTTATATATTCAAATAAAGCACACTTAACGAATGAAATAAATTACAAAACTCACGTATAATTCTTAATACTTCGTTTAAAATGCCAATTTTCCTGCAAATACATTAGAGTTCGCAAAAGGAAATTCACTACTAATTTCCAACTTTGCGTACTGTTCTACTACCATTTTCGCACCAAGGGATTCCATTCTTCCTCTTTCTCTGTCTTTCGTAAGTCCAACCAATTGTTTTGTAAGAGAGTGTTAAACCGCGGCTGCCAATAATTATCTCATAACTATCCTTTTATTATTGAATCATGGGACGCGACAATAAGAGAGAAAAGAATAATAAGGAATTAAATAGTATAGTGCCCAATATTAAGACCGTAAATTTATAAATAAAAAATGAAAATTTGTTTTTGTTATTTTTATGCCTTTTATAACAATTATATTCAACAATTTTTATGAGCTCGAGGCCGTTTTCAGTGAAAACTTATTGTGGAAATGCAACAATAATGTGAAAAAATAGTAGAAGTGATAGCTATTTCGGAAATCACCACATTTCCTCATCAGACTTCTTTCAGTAGGATTCGAACCGACGATCACCACTGACTCAGCCAGTTGCCTACGCACTGTGCTATGTTTGTCTTGTTAATTCTTGTTGCTTATTTTTCACTATTTCACTTTGCTAAGCCAACTACAATCAAGCGCAGCTATTCCGCTGCAATTCACTTGATCATGTGGTTGTTGGTTTTTGTTAATATTTCTATTATTAGAGTGTTTAACTTTTTAGGTGTGCTCGTCCTTAAGTTATTTGTTTTTGTTATTTTTATGGCCTTTAAAACAATTATATTCAACAATTTTTATGAGCTCGAGGCCGTTTTCAGTGAAAACTTATTGTGGAAATGCAACAATAATGTGAAAAAATAGTAGAAGTGATAGCTATTTCGGAAATCACCACATTTCCTCATCAGACTTCTTTCAGTAGGATTCGAACCGACGATCACCACTGACTCGGCCAGTTGCCTACGCATCCTACGGTCCGAATCCTACTGAAAGAAGTCTGATGAGGAAATGTAGTGATTTCCGAATTAGATATCACTTCTACCATTTTTTCAAATTATTGTTGCTTTTCCACAATAAGTTTTCACTGAAAACGGCCTCGAGCTCATAAAAATTGTTGAATATAATTGTTATAAAGGCCATAAAAATAACAAAAACAAATAACTTAAGGACGAGCACACCTAAAAAGTTAAACATTCTAATAATAGAAATATTAACAAAAACCAACAAAACCAACAACCACATGATCAAGTGAATTGCAGCGGAATAGCTGCGCTTGATTGTAGTTGGTTTAGCAAAGTGAAATAGTGGAAAATAAGCAACAAGAATTAACAAGACAAACTTAGCACAGTGCGTAGGCAGCTGGCTGAGCCAGTGGTGATCGTCGGTTCGAATCCTACTGAAAGGAGTCTGATGAGGAAATGTGGTGATTTCCGAAATAGCTATCACTTCTACCATTTTTTCAAATTATTGTTACTTTTCCACAATAAGTTTTCACTGAAAACGGCCTCGAGCTCATAAAAATTGTAGAATATAATTGTTATAAAGGCCATTAAAATAACAAAAACAAATAACTTAAGGACGAGCACACCTAAAAAGTTAAACATTATAATAATAGAAATATTAACAGAAACCAACAAAACCAACAACCACATGATCAAGTGAATTGCAGCGGAATAGCTGCGCTTGATTGTAGTTGGCTTAGCAAAGTGAAATAGTGGAAAATAAGCAACAAGAATTAACAAGACAAACTTAGCACAGTGCGTAGGCAACTGGCTGAGTCAGTGGTGGTCGTCGGTTCGAATCCTACTGAAAGAAGTCTGATGAGGAGTTGTGGTGATTTCCGAAATAGCTATCACTTCTACCATTTTTTCAAATTATTGTTGCTTTTCCACAATAAGTTTTCACTGAAAACGGCCTCGAGCTCATAAAAATTGTTGATTTCAGTAAAGCATTTGACAAAGTGTGCCACTCGTTGCTCATCTATAAACTTGATCTTCTTGGTCTTCCACCTAATTTTCTACGTTGGATCTCTTCATACCTCTATGATAGATCACAAAGGGTATTGTTTAAAAATACTATCTCTGAAGTCATTGATGTTCAGGAGTCCCTCAGGGTAGCCACCTAGGCCCGATTCTGTTCTTGCTTTTTATAAACGATATTTCTACAGATATAAAATTCTCCAAAATTTTAATGTATGCAGATGATGTAAAACTTTATAAATCGTACGT
>NW_023471718.1:0-4353 GCF_013731165.1 Rhagoletis pomonella
ATGCATAATGATGCTGAAATAGCTGACAGTGGGAAACCTGAAATAATTGAATATTATAATCGTACCAAAGGTGGTGTTGATCGAATGGACCAAATGTTTGCGGAATATCCAACACAAAGACAAACAAAACGATGGCCACTAGCGATCTTCTTCAACATGTTGGACATTACAGCTCTTGCAGCCTACATTGTCTACGGCCAAAGCCATAAATCGTCAAGTGACACGAAATTTTTCGACTAAAATTGCTATTGAAGCATATTTCAACCGACCGGTGGAATCAATGGTGTCAACAGCAGCATCAACATCTGCCGCAGCGCGCACGCCAAAACCTGTGTCCGGATCTTGCTATTTATGTTACGCACAAGAGGAAAAACGCCGTAGAAAAACCAGAAAGCTGTGCGACAAATGTAAGAAGCCAATGTGTCTTGAACATTCGGTCACATCAACAAATTGCTCTATTTGCCATGATTTCCCTTAGATATAAGATGCATTTTTATAATTTTTATAATAAAAGTCAATAATATAATGTGTGAAATGAATATTTTTAATTTTTCAAATAAAAAAATAATATAAAAAATGTTTTTTTTTTATTATTATGAGGATTTTTACTATTGGGGTACAAACGTATCCCGGGTGTGTGTTTACGTATATAATGTGTTTGGAAGGCTGTAGCTCCTGAACCAATGGTCCGATCTGGTTCAAATTTTGAATTTGAACTCAAAACTAAATAATCTTCCTAGATCCGGTATAGAGGTATAGCGGTTCAAAAGTTACAACACTTCAAAGTTGAAAGTGGATACATTTGTACCCGGGTGTGTGTTCTAGGGTTAAGTACTTTCAAAAAAATAAACTGCGTTTTGTACGTTTACACTCATAAATCAGCTATTTGTTTAAGTTTTTCCAACCTGTTGTGGCGCCATCGGGGGTCCCACAAGGTAGCATTCTAGGTCTTTATTCTTTTTACAATTTATGAATGACATCGGGTCCTGCTTTTCTTCTTCCAAATTTCTTTTATAAACAGACGTCCTTAAGATATAGTCGGTTGTAAAAAAATAGCTTTTGTCTTTTTCATAATAAATGCAGAAATTTAAAAATTTGTTTTTGTTATTTTATGGCCTTATAACAATTATATTCAACAATTTTCATTTTTTGAAAAAATGGTAGAAGTGATTGCTATTTCGGAAATCACCACATTTCCTCATCAGACTTCTTTCAGTAGGATTCGAACCGACGATCCCACTGGATCAGCCAGTTGCCTACGAACTGTGCTAAGTTCGCCTTGTGAATTATTGTTGCTCTTTTCCACTTTTTCATATTTGTTAAGCCAACACAATCAAGCGCAGCTATTCCGCGGCATTTCACACTTGATCATGTGATTGTTGGTTTTGTTGGTTTTTGTTAATAGTTCTATTTTTAGAATGTTTAACTTTTAGGTGTGCTCGTCCTTAAGTTATTTGTTTTTGTTATTTTATGGCCTTATAACAATACAAATTATTGTTGCTTGTCCACAATAGTTTTTCATATAAAAACGGCCTCGAGCTCAATAAAAATTGTAGAAATTTAAAAATATATTGTAAATATATGCTAACTATCTACCACTAGGTACTATGAACATATTTCTATAATTCTGCAAAATTTCATAAATGTATCTGCAGTAGTTTAGGCGAAAAAAATTTAATTTTACTTACATTTAAATTCAATCAATAACACGGACAATTTAAGGGATTTTAACGAAATATGTACAACAAAAGTTACGCGTCATGATTCCTTTCCAATGGAATATTAATTTTCAAAATCGGTGATTTAGCCAAAAATTTCTGAGGCCACTTAACGTGGTTTGACTCAGCTCAGAGTTAAATTGTTTTATTCCCAAACCGGACAATGTCTTGCAGCATTGAAAACTGGCCCAGAGTTAAGTAACCCAGGGATTTCTAAATTAAGTAGGCACCACTCTCCCTTTTTTGACGTATGTTTACATTTGTTATTAGAATTTGAATATACAATTTCAAACACTTACATACATACATACATATGTACATTTGGGTGATCCAAAAGTAAAGTCGGAATCGTAATTCTCTCACCCCCTAGGATTGTTCTATATCGAAAAAAGTATACCCATATTTTTTTTACTTTAAAATCTAAAAATATTTAGAAGTCGCTCAAAGCGCTCAAAGTTTCCCATGTGTTTTTATATGGGAAGGTTAGGCTAGGTTAGAATGGTGGCGGAAAAACGATTGCACCCAGGTAGCAGCTAAGTGCCATTTTGATACCATATACCTCGAATGAATATGTTAGAACCAACCGGCATGGTTGAGGAAGTTGAGTATGTTGTGGAGACTTATATCAGATAGTTCTCGTAGCGATGTGAACTCACATGCTCCTATCATGGTATTTCTGCTCCTCATTAGAGCTGGACATTTGCACGGCAGGTGTTCCGTCTGACCTGGGTTTCCTTAGTAAGTTGTGTGTTCCTTCAAGGTGTACTCAGGCCACAAGAGTTTAGATATACGGCATCCTGCAGCGGCCCGCCATCTTTGATCCGATTTCCGGAAATTGTGGAGAAATATGTCTTTATATAAGGTTCCAATTGGGGGTGAGATCAGGTCCTCGATCGACACCAACGTGGAACCTTCTCTGGCTAACTCGTCTGCAGCCTGGTTCCCGGGAATGTTGCGATGACCAAGGACCCAAACTAGGTCTAAATGAAGTACACTACTTACTGTATTTAACAGCGTCCTACACTCCTTGATTAGTTTCGAGCTTGTCGTAAGAGACGCCAAGGCCTTAATGGTCGCCTGGATATCTGAGATAATGGCTACGCGCTCGCCGTGACGTAATCCACTACGTTCTAAGAGACGGCGGCCTTCGACTATAGCGAATACTTCTGCCTGGAAAACACTCGCAAAATCGGGCAGATGAATTAATCTTTTACTCCCAGGGACTCGGAGTAAATACCTGCTCCAACTCCGCGTTCCATTTTGGAGCCTTCGGTGTGCATATGATGTGTCCAGGTTGAGATATCAAGTTCCCCGTCGCATTCGGCCCTCGACGGAAGACTGACCTCGAAAGGCCTGTGAAACTCTGCCTCAGGTCGAATGTAATCGGTAGCCAGCCTCAACTTAGGTGGCAATGGAGAAGTTATACTGTTACGCCCGATTGTTCTTTTTTTCCATATGCCCAGTTCTCCGAGTATTACAAGCCGATATTGATGCGGTGTGCCTTATGTGAAGGTCTACAGGAATTAGGTTTGTTATAACGTTGAAAGCATCGGTAGGGCAAGTTCTCATTGCCCCTTTGGTCCCGATGCATGTAGCTCTCTGAACTATGCCTAGTTTCTCCTGATTATACTGGTTCTTTAAGGCTGTCCACCATACCGTAGCATAAGATCGGACGTACAGCCGCTGTGTACATCCAGAGTACAACTTTTGGATTGAGACCCCATGTGTTCCCGAAAAATCGCTTACAGGAGTAGAAGGCAGTACTCGCTTTCTTTATTCTCTCTTCTATATTTATTTTCCAACTTAGCTTAGGATCCAGTATGACTCCCAGATACTTCGCTTGTTTAGATAATCGTAGGCTTTGTTAATTTAGCTTTCGTAATTCAAAGCCTGGAACATTATTTCTGGCCGTAAAGAGCATACCCTGCAAAACTCGAATCACCGAAACTACATCACATTCACACAAATTTTCGATTGTCACTAATACATAAATAGTACATGTGAGAATTCGCTTTGAAAAAATCTTAGAATGAAACAACATCTTATAATTTTTGACGTTGCAATTACATATTTGTAAATTGTGCGGCTCGGCGTTCGGCCATTTCTATTAAACTTGCATTTTGCATTCAGCGGTGGAAAATAACCTTTTGCGCCTTTCTTCCAATCTTACAAGTAAGTAAAGACAGCAATAAAAATTGTTATAAAACTATGTATATTTAATGTGTCTTTGATTGTGCAGGTCCAGCCCAGTTTCTGTGTGCAGCATTTTCCTTCCGTGGTGGAAAAATGTTTTAAAAAGTTTAATATTTCCAACTAAGTACTGTATTTTACAAATAAAAAGAAGAGGAGCACTTTTTATAATAATTTGAGTGCTGAAAAGAAAAGTTGTGAGAGAAGTGCAGAGAAATATAAAAGGCTGCCCCAATTTGCCGATTCGGATTGGGGCGAATGCAGTGCCACTGCGAATGCGCAAAATACTTGTGCGGATATTTCCTTTCAAAACGTTATTAATACGTTGTTTGCGCAACCGGTTTATTTTGTAAATTTCAAGTACATTATTTTTGTAAAGTTCGTATAACTAAAAGAATATTTTAAATGGGAAACAAAACAACATCTAAGTGAGAACCTATGTCCC
>NW_023471719.1:0-4351 GCF_013731165.1 Rhagoletis pomonella
TGGATAATTTAAAAACTGCAACTAAATGCTTGGAGCGTAATTTAAAAGCTGAAGATAAACTTTTCGTTATTTTGAAAATGGCATAAAATCTTTGATGGCTGCATTTCTTTATTCATTCTGAACATTTGGAATAAACTTTCTTGTTTACTTATTCCTCAGAATATTCCTGATGATATGCTAACGTATATTTCAAACGTATTCTGTTTGTTCCGGCTGTGAAATGAGATTATCCGGAATGTATAAAGAAACGCAGCCGATAACTTAAAAGCTGGATATGGATTTTGAAATTTAGAAATTTTTTATTCAGTTTAAAATCTGAAAGGCCATTTTTGGTAATTCAAAAAAGGAACATAAATTTTGGATAAACCTAAAACTAAACATAAATATTTAGTAATTAAAGATTGGGACACACAGATTTTAAACTGGACATAAATTTTTGGTATATAAATTTGATAGTTTACAAACCAGAATAAATTTTTTGCAATTTAAAAACACAGATCATACAGTTTAAGCATTAACAAATTATTGTTGGGAAATATCGCGTGCTTATGTATGTGTGAGTATCGAGTTCTTCGGTATCTATACTCATAAGGATCGGGTATTTTTAAAGTACAAGTACTTTTTTCAAATATATGTATGATGGCAGGTAGTGAAGAAATCTTACAAGATCTGGCAGTACTTTATGAAATTTAACGCATTAAAAATAACGGTACCGGGTACAAGTATAGTACTCTTCATAACTTTAAATTTGGTACATTTATTTCTGAATACCAGTAATTGTACTGTACTGTACGTTAAGACATCTATACGACATCCATACTTTTAAAATTCGGGCACTTTCAATCGTTTTGAGAGTCGATTTCTGAGTACTTTCGGTACTGCACACTGTCCAACAATATCAAAAATAGAATCGACTTTAAGTTATCTTAAATTCTGGACAGAAATATGTACATATATTTTTTTAATTCGCTATGCGGTTTTAAAAGCTTTTCTCTAAAGGGAGTATGAAAAGCCAACCTTCGTATAAATAAAACATTATTTGACTTTCAGATACATTTTACTGTCAGTCCTGAGCACCAAAAATAAGCTTTTGGTTTATATTTGTTGATTTCGGTTTGACCGACCGCAAAAGCAAACAAAAATGCTGCAAGAATGTGCATATGAATATGTACATACATACGAACGTTTATATGCATGTATATATATTCATACATTGGCACATATCTTGCTGAACATATAGCTTTCATTCATTTAGTCAGAATTACCACAGCCGATTAGGCAAACATATGCGAAGCAGTACATACTTACTTATGAATATACACTTGTAGAAAAATATTTTAATAGAAACCATTAATCGCACTCTAGCTATGTAAGGTATTTATTATCTAGCCATTTAAATTGAAACTTTGAAATATAGTAAGTGCAAAATATCTTCTTAGAAATCGAGAGACAAAAAGTTATCCTAAATAATTATACTTTCACAGAATTTGACAGCCAATTTCACTAAAGCAATTTTAGGGAAAAATGATTTTAATTCTTTGAATTTTATATGAAAATTGACAGAAAATTAAAAATCATTTTGCATTTAAATAGCTGGTGGTTCTAAAAAAAAATTATATAAGACGCAAATGTATGGATAACTGATTGCTAATGCCACTTCAATAAATTTTTGAGCAAAACCTCTTGATGAGGTCTAAATCTATGTATGTAAATATGTACCCTTGTGATCAGCTGATTAAGCTAAGTGACATTTTGACCAGTTTTCGCTATTTTTCTCTTGTTTATGTAATGTTTATCAGTTTTTTTTATTAAGTTTTAGCACATTACATAACCAGCAACGAATAAATCCACATTTCGAACTTCGTACAATAATTATAAAACATTAACAATTACACCAAAAAATTTTAAACTTTTTGTTAAAAACTTTTAGAAAAGTTTTAGGTATGCAGCTTAATATGTCGTTAAATTTGAGTGCAAATTTCCAGACTCTAGGAAATCGCACTGATTTTTAATAACTTTTCTGACTGACGGTGTTGAGCATTTTCACCCATATAAAGTATTCACGACAAGTAATTTTGTATAGAGGAAAATGCCTAAGACCGTTAAAAAAAACACCTCAATTTTATAGGCTATAAAACTGCATACATAAAATTTTTCTATAAATTGTTACTAAAAAGTTTAAAATTTTTGTGTGTAATTGTTAAAGTTAGTGGAATTTTTATAATTTTTGAAATGTAGATTAATTTTGTGCTGGTTATGTAATCTGCTAGAGTATTATAAAAAAAATTATAAACATTGGATAAACAATAGAAAAATATCCAAAATGTTCTCAATATCAGGCTAACCTAATACTCACGCACGCCGCCAATTTATTGTCAAAAAATTCCCATGCACATGCAACTTGTATGGGACCAACCGAAATTGAACGGCGTGCGTATGAAGCTAACTCAATTTCTAATTTTTGTTCTGCGTGCCATTTTGATTTGACGTTTCGTTCAATGAAATCAAATGCAAACGCATGCAAGCCATTTTCGGGTGACGCATAAAAACAAATTCGACGGCATGCGTAGCAAAACGCAAGCTGCGAATAAATATTAGGTTAGCCTGTATATCACTTAACTTAATCAGCGACCACAAGTGCATATGGTATGTATATTAGTGCAAGGCAAAAAAAAATCTTGCTATGCGACCGCAATTCTCAGAGGTCGCGTATCGAGCGTTTATTTTTCGCATAGGAATGCTAGAAAATTATTTCTTCTGTTTTGAGGTCAATATAATTTTCTAGGATCAATCAAAATTTCGAAACCATAAGAAAACATTAATTCCTTATACGCCATTTAAGTACAATGCAGACTCATATTCTTTAAAATTCTAAATTATTATTTTTTAATCAGTTTTACTTAGCATGCACGATTTGGGTAAAATCTAATAATACATACATAGTTAACAAAAAAGTTAGGAATTTAAAGAACCTCAGTCTGCATAACAATGAAATGGCATATATTTAAACGATATTTTTTCACAGTCTCGGACGTTTTGATTTTTTCCTAAAAAGTTATATTGACCTCAAAAGAGAACAAATTATTTTCTTACGTAAGTATGTATGTATATACGATATCAGCAGTTTCAACCAGCTTACATGTCTACTTAAAATCTATCTTCTAATATATGTATGTACAAGTAAAGGCCAATTAAAAAATCATTGACCTGTTGAAACTTTAGTTATTTTGCCATAACCACATCGACCGGTTAATTAATTTAATAAGCATTCGTTTCTTTGTAAAACTCATTCAAATCATATATGCACGTCTATGCATTATATTGTTTGCCCAATTAGTTAAATATTTTGTAGAATTTCAAGGCATAATTAGTACAGCAGCGAAATTGTATTCATTGTTGTTGTTCATGGCATATGAAATATTATGTGCATCACAAATTTGTTGCGATTTGATCACATTGTTGTTTAGTTGAATCTCAGTGCTAACAAAAATCAATATTGTATCCAAATTAACTGTGTCTCTTATTAGTAGATATGTACTAATTGCCCATATATGTAGCTCCATGTTGATGGTTGCATGTCAATTAATACAAATCTTTTTATGCTTTAATTGTATTTTTAAGTATCCATGCTGATAAAGGCACTTGCCGGCAATTTATGGGGTGCTGGGTAGTAGTTTTGTGTTTTCTATGTGCAAATTATATGCGAATTCAAACTTATCTCAAGAAGTGGAAAACTCGAACCTCGACGCTTCAGCCAATGGTTCGAATCTCAGAATTTTGCTAGTTAGTCAAAAACATATTTATCGTCAATCTTCTCCTGCAATGATGATGCCGCTAGAGAAAGGCGGACGGTTTTAGTGACTCGGGGATTTCGACCTTCACATGAGTAGCAGGCCTTAATAAAATATATTTTCCTGGCTTATAAAGTACTTTTAAAAAATCCTGACTTCAGAGCGAAAACCTAAAAACGCAGTTTTACTATATTTGCCCCCAAGTTTCGTGGGTATTTTCATTGATTTGTGTGTTTTGAAATTTTTGTTTATGTCGCATATTATTATCATTTTCCGATGTGTGTTTACGGATGTGTGCCTTTTGAAAAAAATCAACCCTTAAATAATATTATAGTGGTCACATTTGTGTCCGATTTCTACTCTTCGCCACATTGCAGAAGCTATTGTTATCCTGTCTGTTAGCTGGTTGAATGTCCGACAGATGCTTGTATGAATGCTTTCTGATATTCACGCACACACCTTTTCATACAATATTTATATTTTACCTATCTTTATCATTCTTGCAGACAAACGTATGCACGTTAAACTAAAAAGCTCTGTGTGTTATCGTACGTTTTAAG
>NW_023471720.1:0-4351 GCF_013731165.1 Rhagoletis pomonella
AAAAAATCCGAGAAAGTGTAATGTTTTAGTTTTAAAAATGATAGACGATTTTTTACATGTATTGAATTTAAGTAAGTCTAATTTGACTATTATATGTAAGTTCAGAAAGTGAATTATTTAGTTTGTAAAAAAATTGAGAAATCCATATATGTAATTATGATTGTTTGCATTTGAATATGTACATATGTACAAGGGATAAGGGTTAATACCCTTTAAAAAGACAATACTACAATTTAATTAATACACTATGTATGAACATAGATATGTATGTAAGTTAAATAAAAAAAGTTTCTGTACAAATATTGTATTCGAAATGCATTTCTACTCAAAAAGAAAAAACTCTGAGTACCTAGCGTTTAGGTATAGTTTTATAGAGGCCCTAAAACCACATTTTTATAAAAAAACAACAAGAAATTTTTATTAGTAAATAGTTCTAAACGCAACAACGCAACGCAAAGTATCCGAAAATATACACTTACTGCAAATTATGCTAAAATATGTTCTGAGAAGTATAACTCAAACTTAATATTTTTGGAAAAAACGTTTAGGCATTTCATCAGCGTGTTGCTAACATGCCTCATAAAAAAAACATGACCGAAGATATTTTGGGTTGCCCTATTTATTATACTTAATTTTTTTTATATCAATTCATTTTTTAAACTAGCTTTTACCCGCGGGTTGCTCCCCACGTCTTTATACAAATATGAAAAATTATTTATGTAAAGATGTATTTTATTTCTGCTCTAATTTTACTATAGGAGAATAGGAGTGCAATGGGGTATAGTCATTGCGCTGGGTATGCAGTTACAGTTGCATGGCTATACTCAATCCCGACTCTTGCGTCCTCGTTCGCGCACTCTGGGCAACGTGAGCAACCCATGTGCGAGATGCGGTAACCAATCCGAGTGGAGCCTTGGGTCACGGCAGAAAGAGAGGGAGCTTCGGTGGGGCCACTCTGACTTATTCGGTTTAAGGGCTCACTGAAGTCTGCAGCGTCTGTTCACCAGTAGGTGCGGCTGCAAGCGGGTGTCTGCTTGGAGCAAGCGGCTCGCTATATAAACGTGTATTTGGTTGCGAAACCACCCCCGTCCCAGCAATGGGTTGTGCGCTGGGCTTGGGACCCGCCACGTAAAAACCACTTCCAGTGAAGAAGCAAGGCAAAGCCTCGGATGAGACCCCCCCCTTATGATGACGACCACGGCAAATGTTTAAAGGACTACGATTTGAGGGCATGCACCTGGAATGTCCGGACCCTTAATGGGGAAGGTGCCTCTGCCCGGCTGGTTGATGTCCTCGTAAGGACAAAAGCTGACATCACCGCCATCCAAGAAATGCGTTGGACGGGGTAAGGCAAACAATGTCTGGGGCCTTGCGACGTCTACTACAGCTGCCATGTAAAGGAGCGCAAGTTCGGAGTTGGATTTGTGGTGGGAGAGAGACTCCGTCGCCGAGTACTGTCGTTCACCCCGGTGGGCGAGCGTCTAGCCACAATCCGCATCAAAGCGAGATTCTTCAACATCTCGCTCATCTGCGCCCATGCCCCGACGGAAGAGAAGGATGAGGCATCCAAGGATCACTTCTATGAGCGCTTGGAGCGCACGTACGAGCGCTGCCCCGTCATGATATCAAAATCGTGCTTGGCGACTTCAATGCCAGGGTGGGCAAAGAAGGGATCTTTGGAACCACCGTCGGAAAATTCAGCCTCCACGACGAAACGTCCGACAACGGATTGAGGCTGATCGACTTCGCCGGGGCCCGAAACATGGTAGTATGCAGTACTAGGTTCAAGCATAAAAAGATCCATCAAGCTACCTGGCTGTCTCCGGATCGAAAAACGAGAAACCAAATCGATCATGTTGTGATAGACGGAAGGCACGCTTCCAGTGTTTTAGACGTACGCACACTCCGAGGCCCAAACAACGACTCGGACCACTATCTTGTTGCAGCCAAGATACGCACCCGCCTCTGTGCAGCAAAAAATGTGCGCCCAAATATGCAAGGAAAGCTTAACGTCGAAAAGCTGCAATCACAACAGACAGCCAGCGCTTTCGCTACTCGGCTCTCACACCTGCTCTCAGAGAGCACTCTTCAACAAACCGACATATGCGAGCAGTGGAACCACATTTCCCGCTCCGCCGAAGAAGTAGTCGGATTTCAGCGAGCCCGAAAGAACAACTGGTACGATAAGGAGTGTCAGGAAGCTGCAGAGAAAAAAGATGCCGCCTACAGGGCCACGCTGCGATCGGGCGCAACGCGCGCTATGTAGGACCGCTATAGGGATCTGAAGAGGGAAGCGAGACGTATTTGCCGCAACAAGAAGAGAGAGGCAGAAATACCTGATTGCGAAGAGCTTGAAATGCTGGCCGACAGGAGGAATGCCCGAAAATTTTACCAGAGAGTTAGGCGACTTACGGAAGGTTTAAAGACCGGGGCGCACTCCTGTAAGAACAATAATGGCGACCTAGTAACTGATGTCCAGAGCGTACTTAAATTATGGAGGGAACACTTTTCCGCCCTACTAAATGGTAGCAACACGGAAATTTGTGGAGAAGAAGAACCCGAGCCCGCAGTCGATGATGACGGAGTCGACGCTCCACCGCCTGACTATGACGAGGTACGTATAGCAATAACGCGGCTGAAAAACAACAAAGCCGCTGGAGCTGACAGCCTGCCAGCTGAGCTATTCAAGTACGGCGGCGAGGAGTTGATAAGGTGCATGCATCAACTCTTGTGCAGAATATGGTCAGATGAACGCATGCCCGACGACTGGAATTTAAGTGTGCTCTGCCCAATCCACAAGAAAGGTGACCCCGCCATTCGCGCCAACTACCGCGGGATCAGCCTTCTAAGCATAGGTTACAAGGTCTTATCGAGCGTATTATGTGAAAGACTGAAGCCCACCGTCAATGAACTGATTGGGCCTTATCAGTGTGGCTTTAGACCTGGCAAATCCACCATAGACCAGGTATTCACAATACGCCAAATCTTGGAAAAGACCCGCGAGAAAAGCATCGACACTCACCACCTATTTGTCGACTTTAAAGCCGCTTTTGACAGCACTAAAAGGAGTTGCCTATACGCCGCTATGTCTGAATTTGGCATCCCCTCAAAACTCATACGGCTGTGTAAAATGACGTTGAGCAATACCACCAGCTCCGTCAGAATTGGAAAAGACCTCTCCGAGCCGTTCGCCACAAAACGGGGTTTCAGACAGGGCGACTCGCTTTCATGTGACTTCTTTAATCTGATGTTGGAGAAGATAATAAGAGCTGCAGAACTGAACCGCTGAGAAACAATTTACTACAAGAGCGTGCGATTGCTGGCTTATGCCGATGACATCGACATCATCGGTAACAAAAACCGCGAAGTCTGTTCTGCCTTTTCCAAGTTGGATAGGGAAGCAAAGCGCATGGGTCTGGTGGTAAACGAGGACAAGACGAAGTATCTCCTGTCATCAAACAAACAGTCAGCACTTTCGCGCCTTTGCACCCACGTCACTGTTGACAGTTACAATTTCGAGAAAGTAGAGAATTTCGTTTACTTGGGAACCAGCATTAACACCGATAATAATGTCAGCAGTGCTACTTTGGACTGAGTAGGCAATTCAGGAGTAAAGGCCTCTCTCGACGTACGAAAACCACGCTCTATAAGTCACTCATCATGCCCGTGCTGGTATATGGCGCAGAAGCATGGACAATGACATCATCCGATGAGGCGGCTCTTGGAGTGTTTGAGAGAAAGATTTTGCGGAATATTTACGGGCCTTTACGCGTTGGCGACGGCGAGTACCGCAGACGATGGAACGATGAGCTGTATGAGCTTTACAGCGATATGGACCTAGTGCAGCGAATTAAAATACAGCGGCTCCGCTGGCTTGGTCATGTCGTTCGAATGGACACCGACGCTCCAGCTCTGAAAGTATTCAACTCGGAACCTGCTGGTGGTAGCAGAGGAAGAGGGAGGCCCCCACTGCGATAGAAAGATCAGGTGGAGAAGGACTTGGCTTCACTTGGCGTTTACAATTGGCGTCAGTTGGCACAGAGGAGAAACGACTGGCGTGCTTTACTGAACTCGGCCAAAATCGCTTACGCGGTTACAGCGCCAAAAAGAAGAAGAAGAATACTGAAGGACAGTTGTATAGCTTGGGATGTAATGAAATGTAATAATAACTTTTTGGCACAACAGGTGCTTTTATTTACATTAAAATATCTTCAATAAATAATAACGACACAACGATAATAAATAATAGTAGAAATACCAATTTATTAAAATTTTAGTTATATACCTATTTTCTTTGGAATAACAACTCTAATATTTTTTCACAGCTTGTTTTTAATACTTCAAAGCCTCT
>NW_023471721.1:0-4351 GCF_013731165.1 Rhagoletis pomonella
TAATACGGATCCGAATCACAATTCCACGGAAAATTGGTTAATAGTTTTCAATAGAATACACTGCTCGCTATCGACTTTTCTGCTAGGTTTTACTTTTGTGACAAACACGGTCAACTGTAGCTGTATTGCCTATACAATTGATAGGGCTTTATATATTGTGCCCGTACAATTACAGGGCTTTTTTAGTTTGCCTATATAATTTATAGGGCTTTTTTGTTTTGCCAATATAGCTTATAGGGCTTCTTATTATTATTTTAAGTGCGGGAAATCTGTTCCCGTCTTACCTTGCCGCTTGAGCTCAATTTTTTAGGCTCGTATGGACCAAATGTTCGTTGCAGAGCTGAGTCACTTGTTCCTTACCTCGGGTGGGGGGTAACAAGTAATTCTCAGCAATGCTTGAACTACAAATACTCTTATTTTAAAATTCTCTACCCCTTACCACTGGTGGGGGGAAGTAGAGTCTAATAAAATAAGAGGTTAGTACTTTCAATATTAAAAGTTTTACCCCTTACCGCTGGTGGGGGAAGTAAAACTTTAATAAAGAAAGAATAATAAAGAGTATTAAATGCTTTGCCCCTTACCGCTGGTGGGGGGAAGTAAAGCATATAAAATAAAATTAAAAGAAAAAAGAGAAGCGGAGAAGAAGAGTGGTAATCGAGAGTCTTTACGATTCTGATCTGTTTATTAAATATTCTCCTTTTATATACAAATTCTAATTCTATTTTCCTTAACTAATTGTAAATGTGTGTGTGTGTATGCACTATTTACAAACAACCGCTTTGGTCTTATCATAATTTTAATTTTAATGCTTGCATTTGCGTCAGCTATATGTACGGTGACCATCCGTTCTGTTTTTTGCAGGACCGTACTGTTTTTCAAAGGTCGGTCCTGCGTAGTATTTCAAACCTGAAAACGTACTGATTTTTTCCAGGTGTCCTACAAATAACCGCTTTGGTCTTATCATAATTTTAATTTTAATGCTTGCATTCGCGTCAGCTATATGTACGGTGACCATCTGTTCTGTTTTTTGCAGGACCGTACTGTTTTTCAAAGGTCGGTCCTGCGTAGTTTTTCAAACCTGAAAAACCTGAAAATGTACTGATTTTTTCCAGGTGTCCTGCATTTGTCCCGCATTTTCATCGTTATTTTAAAATTATCGGACAATGGATGGATTTTTTCAAAAAAGTGTTGTTTGGTACTTTTCGTAGCTTTTCTTCAATATCTCATGAAAAAATCTCCCAATCAACGTAAGCGACTAACATATCGAAGGGTATTGATGTGCCTCTTACAAAATATATAACTTGTGGCGACTTCAATGAAAATTATTAGTGCTACAGGCGACCATTTGCATTTTGTCGTCAAAGTCGAAAAAAGTCAGATTTTCAATCAAATACGCAGTTTTATTCGATAATTTTTTCATTAGTTTAAAAATTCGATAAAGGAGATATATCATTACAGTAAATTTTGAGCCAAATATAATGAAAATCGGATCAGAAATGTAGATGCTATGCAGCCTTTTTAACTCGTCGTTTACGTCGATTCATGACGTCGATTTTTGATAAATAACTGCGAAAAGTACCAAACAACAACAAAAAGGGTATTGTTTTCGTTTTAAACGACTCAAAATTTGCCTATAAAATAATCTTTTAAAGATTTTCACTTTTCGTGCTTTTGTTATTATAATATGTTTTACTATACTTTTATAAATATTCATGTAAAACCAGATTAATATCGATGGAGAAAACGTGATTCATTTTTAAAGCTTAAAATGTATTAAGAATTGTGAATCATATATACTCTTTTGATGTTTTTATACTACGTAAATATATGTAGGCATATTTTTGGAAAATTGTCCTTCATTTTGAATCCATATTTATGGTCACCGTAGCTATATGTATACATGCAAATAATATCAATGCATTTTCTAATGCATGCATGGGTGTATGCATTTGTATGCGCGAACATTAGATTAAAAGAGATCAACGCATTGATATCTTATTTCGGTTGTGTACAAAATATTGACAGTTAAATGTGTTACAATTTATGGGTTTTTGTTCATTTCTCATGTTTATGTATTTTACTTATTTTCTATTCTAAAGTGGACTGTATTTTCTGTGTGTCAATAAGTATTATTGTACGTATATTTTTTTACGTTCAGTTTTATTACTCTGGCAGATGTATGTATGTATGCATACCAGGGTTGTTGCGAATATTCGCATTCGCATTCGCAACCGCGGAGCTTCCGCATTAATTTTAACATTCGCATTCGCTTTCGCATTCGCAATAATCAATGCGGATCTTTTGCGAATATTGAAGGGCCCGAAAATAACAGTTTTTTTACCAGTTAAACTTGAACAAATATTTTTTATTCCCAATTAAAGGTCTTTTCCGGATAATATACAAACCGCTTATCCAAATTAAACAAGTTTGGTACCAAATGAAGGAAATGTCTAAACGAGCAAAGCCACCCATTGAAAAATATTTCAATAAACAATGTTAATTAATTACCATAGATCAAACCTTGGGTCTGGTATATGAATTTCTTTAGTATTAAATGATAAAAAAATACAAATAGAGGTGGTAACCTTCTTTCGTTATTTCTGCTTAAAAGGTATTTCAGTCACAGAAGAAAGGATTAAAAATGAATTACAAAAACAAAATCGAAAAATGCTGTTGACGTTACAGGTTCTTCAAATTCAGAAACAACAAAAAGAATGAGAATTAAGAATTCTTTGGAAATCAACGGTGTTTAAGCAACGATCTTGCCATGATACAAGATTGTGAAGATGGAAGTCAGAAGGATACATCCGACATTTGCAGCCCGATGCCATCCTCAAAAAAGAATTATTGAACCGCAATAAAAAAAAATATAACTGAAAGACCTCTCAACTGGTGCAGCGTCAATCGAAAAGAATTTACAATTTTGTCAAGTTTAAAGTTTTTCAAGTTTGTCGCCTCGAGCGAGTAGTTATTTAGTGGCGCAGGTTTGATTTACGACCCTTTAAAAACTTTTTATTGAATACTATGTTCAATTTTTGAATTCAAATACTAAAAAAAAACATTATTAAAAATTACTAACCTTTCCATTTTTATTTAACTAAACTACGTAATTTACTCACCAAAATTATTTCTTAACAAGTAAAAAAGTCTAAGTTCGGGCGGAGCCGAACATTAAATGGGCTCAGCAGGCCGAGGAGGCAGAGATGGACGAAGCTACGACTGAGGTCGCTCCTGTAGAAGGAAGTGGCGGCTCGGAAACCCGTTCTTTCCCACCACCACTCGAACATGAGAAGCGAAGGGAGAGAAGCTCTGCAACTGGGTCCTTCAGACAGCCGGCTCAGTCCCAATCACAGCATGCGGGTGGCTCGGAAACTAGTTCTTTCCGACCCCCCCACATCCCAATGGTAATAGGCGTGATGGCGCGGAAACTGGTCCTTTCCGCTTGTCTCGACGTCAGACTGTTGGGAAAGCACCATATCGCCGACCACGAGAGCAGAATGCGGCTCTGGCCGTTCGACGACTGGGGTTTCGAACAGGTCGCATAAATAACAGCACAATGACTACACCGATCTTATGCCCTTTTCAGCCGATCTCACCGACCGCCATCGTTCGAATCGAGTCTGGTGGCTGCCTGCACCTGGTCCGCGCAATAATTGACCCTTGCGCGCCCAGCACGGTAATCGACGCTAGTCTGCCGCGGAACCTGCAATTGGAACACGGAGGCTCTTTACGAAACCGGAGATGCCCGCTCGCACTTAGAGGAAAATACGGTGTAGGGGAACGCGTAACAACTCAAGCAACAATCATGGTACAACACAACCGATTGAGCCCGACAACGGACATCGACCCCGCGGCTGCCGCGCCATTTCAGTTTATGCGGTTGGCCGATCCAAATTTTTACCGGGCTACCCCGATCCGTCTGACTTTAGGCGTCGATGTATACGCCCAGGTCATGCTCACAGGGACCCCCCATCTTCGGTCTGTGGCTTATTGGCGCAGGCAAACATATTTGGGTTAGTGGTTTACGGAGCTTACCAAAAATAAAAACAAATTAGAGATTAATACACGCAATAAAGTGCATTGAAAATCAAAATCACATCCATTTTTTTTTCTTTTACCTCTTTCTTTTAATTTCCCAATAGCTATCTAGGAAGAGGCGGTGCAACCTGGGTGTGACAAGCGAGAACTAAGTGCAACCTGGAGCACTTCCAGTCTGTAGTGGTTACCGTCAAACTTATCATCTTTTCTGTAGTGGCGTGGTGGGTACCTTCCGTATTCCATTTTCATAGGTTTCTTATCGCAAGGGGGCGGTATGCTTAGGCCCATACCTAAATATGCTGCACCACCCCAA
>NW_023471722.1:0-4351 GCF_013731165.1 Rhagoletis pomonella
TATTATGTCATCTTCGATTAACTTATTTACTTGTTTGCTTATTTCTCATTTTTGCGTTTGAGGCAATCTATAATTTTTTATGTAAACAGGAGTGTCATCCTTCATGCATAATTTTTGTTTGTAGAAATTATTAGAGGAAATTGGTTCTGTTTCTAGTGCAAATATGTCTATAAATTCTGTGCATAGTGTTGTTAGTTGAGAGTTGACAAATTGTGGAAAGTTTTTTGTTAATCTTTTTAATTTCTCTGTATCATTGCAATTTTTTATCGTGTGTGGTTGTTTTAATTAGTGTGTAATCGTCTAAATTTTCGGTATTGATCTTGTAATTTTGAATAGTTGTGTTTTTATGTGTTGTGTTGATAATTCTAACAAAAGTTTGATCTTTATTTGTGATAGTGTTTGCTATGAAAATGCCTTCAGATAATTGTTGGTGTGGTATGAAGATGTTTTTGTTATCGGTGTTTACTTTGACTTGTCTAATGACTTCAGATCTAGCAGGGATAGTAAGTGTGTTGACAGACAGACAATTTGTTAGGTGCATTGTTATTGTTTGGGGGAAATCATATGGCCTTAGGATTAATTTATCCTCTGTTTTGCCATAATCTAAAATACAATTGTATTTCTTTATGAAATCTAGTCCTATTATTCCATCGCATGGGATTGGAAAGTCGTCTTCTACGACATGGAATTTATGGTAAATTAGAAGGTCATCACCTTTTAAATCCGCTTTAATTGTGCCTAATGTGCTAGTTATTCCTTGACCAATGCCCTTTAAATCTGTAATTTGTTCTTTATTAATTTTGTGAGTTTTACTAATTTGATGCATTTTTATAATGGAAATGTCTGCTCCCGTATCAATTAAAAATTTTGAAATCGAAGGACATCCCTACCTTGTGGATATATAGCTGTTTAGATTTAGGTTCAGTACACATATTTTTCTTTCTATTAATTTTGAAGTGGAGCTTCCTGGTTTTCCGTCTGGGTGCAGCTGCGCACATTGCGGGTCTGGTTGTAGGATCTATTGCCGTTTTGGGCTTGTGATCCTCTTCGGTTATTATTATTATTGCTGTACGACCTCGAGTTATTGTTGTATCTCGGTTGTGGTCTGAATCTCCGATTTTGGTATTTTCCATAGTTGTTACTTCGGTATCCTCCCCGGAAATTGTTCCTGTACTGACTCTGTTGTCGTACGTTCAAAATTGTATTCGAGCTGCCTGTTATTTCGGTACAGCTGTTGGTGAACTTAGAGATCGCATCGTTCATTGTTGTGAACGTTCCCGCTTGCATTATCATTTTAACATTATTGTTGGAGCTGTTTTTACACATTGCCTTGACGGCTGCCTGTGTAGAATATCTCGTTGCTAAGCCTGGGTTTAATCCATCCGAGATATATGCTCCTTCTAGTGATCTGGTAATTTTTTCTATTTCCGCTGTGTATTGGTTAGCAGTTTTACTACGTTGTTGAACGTTTAGAAGTTTAGCGGTTAAAACCTCTACCGATTCACCTTTTATCGCGTTTTTGAGTTTTGTTTTTATTTGTCCAATCGTGTTTCCATTACTGATGAAGTTTCTTGCCGTTCCTTTTAGCTTGGTCTTTATCATTGTTATTGCTAAAAGTTCGTGCTCATCCTTGATTTGATCAAGTATGTCGAGGGCATCTAAGAAGCTGTGTAAGTTTTCTGGCTTCCCATCAAACTCTGGGAGTACTGACGAGGCGGTTTTAATGAATTCGACTAATGTTTGTACCATTGTGACGTTTATGGTTGGGATGTTTACTTTTTTGGTGTCTTCCCCTTGACTTAAAGAGGGTGATGGAGTCCGGCTTCGGACGCGTTCTGACAGAAGTAAGTTAAAATCAACCTGGAGATTCTCCTCTAATGTGGTTGGTATTGTTACTTCTATATTGTGTCTAGCTAACGAAGATACAAGTTTATCTCGTACTGCAATGAAAAATTGGTAAGCTTCCTTTTGGTGTTCTGTGGTAAGTATGCGATTTGCTACATTGATCACCTGTCTAATGTTATTAAGGGCTTCCAAGATTATGTTCAAATGTTTTACTATAGTTTCCGTTGTTATAGGAATACTCTTATTTATACATTTGTATGATTTACTAGCTTTAGTTTTTTCGTCAGTTAATGTGTCATGGATTTCTTTCGATTGATTCATTTCTGGTTTAAAACTTTTGGCATTTTTGAAAGTTGTTTCTTTTTATTGAGAGAGTTATACGCGTTGTTGTACATTGTTTAATTGTCTCAATTTGTTTTTAATGTAATTTTTTATCAAGATTACCATTGCGACAACTAAACATGTAGCTACGCATGCAAAAGCGGTCAACCACTTATCGGGAACTTCTTCCTTGTTTTCTACGATAGGATGTGGTTGATATTTAATTACTTTAGTTTCGTAGGTGTTTTCACCTGAGGTTTCTTTTTCTACTTCGTATCCTGCTATTCCTATTAATATGCCGTTTAGTGCAATTTTCCACCAAGTCATTTTTATGTTAATAATATTTTACGGTTGAAAAAAAAAAATGAATGAGAAAAACAATTTTCCTTTTTATTATTAGTTCTTGTTTTTTAATTTAATAAAAAATTTTTTTTTTTTGTATTTTTATTAGTTATAGCTGTCTTATTTGTGCTAACATTCTCCTTGTTTATTCTTCCCTAGTTTTTGGATTTATGACGTCTACTAAGGTGGTTTCCCTGTTCATACTATAAATTTCCTAATGATCCTTTTGGTGGTTCTGCGTTGTTGTTGTTGCTGGGTCCCACCCATTTTTGTGCAGATCTTTTAGTTTGGTTCTCAACTTCTTCTTTTGTTGCCCGCGACTGATGTTAATTATTCGCTGTAGTTCTGCACATTCTTTTTGGTGCCTTCGCTTTCTACCTCCACGTTTTTTGGGTTTATGTTCGCAGCTTATTCGTTGCCTAAACTCTTGTAAGTTGGCTTTTTGGCGGTTTTGCCTTTGCCGGTATTCCTCTAGGGATATTGGTTTGGGTCCTATTACCATTTTTGTAGGGATGTATTTGTGGTATTCTTCTGCGTTTTTCGATCCTTCCGGAACGTATTCCTCTACCATAATGTACTGGCAGGGTCTTGATAGAGTTGGTAGGGTCTAGATTTGGGTTGGTAGGATCTAGATTTGAGCTGGCAGGATCTAGCTTGAGCTGGCAGGATCGCCATGTAAAGATTGGAAGGACTTTAGTATTGTCTTAGCTCTACAGCCGCATTTAGGTGAGCATTAAAATGCCCCACAATGATTCCAAAAGTAAAACGCAAGTAAAAACGTTGAGTCTTAAAGTGGGAATGTTTTATTCGGCTCATCGCCGTTCTTTTATATGCTTACAATCTACCTTATGAGTAATCTAATTTACAAACTTACATTTCTAAGTTGTTAGTCATGCTTATGATTCTACGTTGTTGTGCATGCATACATAAATGTATATGGGTTCAATCGAGTTTATGTTATTGGAGAAGTGCAGCGCAAGCTAAATTGATTTGAGTACTTTGGCCTAGTTATTGCCAAAAGTATATTGAACTTTTTACTTAATATTGTGTGAACATTTTGTTTTGCTTAGCTGTCATGCTACAGTAGCATATTTTTTCAAACCAGGTCATACTCCATCTTTGAGCAAAATTTCATTTTCAAAGAGGTGGAAATTCTTAAAAAAGTAGCCTATTTTCCAGTCTGGGTCATAAGCTATCTGTGTGCAAACTTTCATGCAAATCAGTTCAGTCATTAACGCGTATTAGTTTAATTAAACTTTCCTAATACGTGATAACTCTTAAAATAGTAGCCTATTTTCCAACATAGGTTATAAGCTATCTCTGTGCGAAATGTCATGCAAATCTGTTCAGTCGTTTCCGCGTATTACTTTAATTAAAACTTTTTTAACAACTGTAGGTCATAAGCTATCTGCTTGCAAAATTTCATGCAAATCCGTTCACACTTTTCCGCGTATTAATTTAATTAAACTTTTCTAGCAGGTGGTGACTCTTAAAAAAGTAGCCTATTTTTCAACCTAGCTCATAAGCTATCTGTGTGAAAACCTCCACGCAAATCAGTTTATTCATTTCCGCGTATTAATTAAACTAAACATTTCTAGCAGGTGGCAACTCTTAAAAAAAGTAGCCTACTTTCTAACGTAGGTCATAAGCTATCTGTGTGCAAAGTTTCATGCAAATCCGTTTAGTCGTTTCCGCGTATTAATTTAATTTAACTTTTCAACAGGTGGCAACTCTTCCAAAAAATTAACCTGTTTCTCACTGTAGGTCATAAGCTATCTACTTGCGAAATTTCATGTAAATCCATTTAGTCGTTTCCGCGTATTAATATAATGAAACTTTTTAA
>NW_023471723.1:0-4350 GCF_013731165.1 Rhagoletis pomonella
ATGTTCACTTTAATTGAACCCCCTTAGACTTCATCGTAAAGAAGCTTTTTTCGCTCTGTTTAGTTTCATGTCCAGAATGTAATATTTCATTTTACTTATTGATAAAATTTAATTTTATTTTTCAACCGGTGGCAACTTTTTTCGATGTGATATCCGAATTATAATAATTTATTCAACTTATAAAAAATGGGATTCCACTTTTAAACTGGTGGAAACCCTATTCAAAATCATTTAATTTAACTTAAACTTTTGAAAATGTGGCAACTCCCTTATCTATTAATACAGGATATAGCTTATCTGTGTCCCAAATTTTGTTGAAATACGTCCCATCGTTTCAGTGTGAAAGAGCAACAAACATATTTACGCAAAAACGTTTGCATTTATAAAATTACTTAGTAGGATATCAGTTAGTTCCCGATATGTTTGCCTCCAAAGTTTTCTTTTTATTTGGCTCTTAACCGTTCTACAGTTTGGGCCTAGACCAAAAAACTTCGCTGATTGCCACTCTCATTTGCCAGCTTGCGCCAGTTGTACATCGCGAGTAGACATGTCCTTCTGTACTGGGTCCTTCCATTGTATTCGTGCATGCCCTCTCTTTCGTTGTTTACACATGGTTACATTGCCGAAAATCTATTCACTTGAGCCTCGGCACTTAACCATGTCCATTTCGTTAAAAAGTTTGTACAGTTAGTCAATCCATCTTCTTCGGTACCCGTCATCCACGCGAATAGGGCCATAATTTTGTGTAGAATAGTTCTCTGCTGTTTAAAGCAGGTAAAAAGTAGCACCTATTGCCACTTGTTGGCATTGCTAAGAAGGCTTATACCTCAGTAATTGGCACAGTAGGATCTTCCTTCTTGTGGATTGTGCAAAGTATACTAAGATTCCAATCTTGTTTGTAAATATTTCCATTAGGGTAAGTGTCCTGCTCATATCCATTTTCGGAGATCATGGCTCAGATGCGCATTTGCAATTGTACGAATTTTTAGGCGCCTCAAGACTTATGCTGCTATTCATAGATAACTTTACTTCATTTTGTCTCTATGTATATGTATTTTGTTAAGTCACTTGCCAACAATATAGCAATCTAGTAAATTGCTTGAATGGTCTCAGCTGTTTTAGTGTTCTCCTTGCGCAGGTTCTTTGCCATTTTCTCTTCAACATATGGACAGCTTCATACAGTGCCACGTATGCAAATGTACATGTATAGAAGAAGGTATCTACTGTGTTAACAATTTGCAACCTCAAAGCTGGCAGTTTATGTGCTTTTTTATACTATGTGTGTATGCCACTTCCTTCATAGCTAAATATTCATGGTGATAATCGAGTTAGGCATTGTGAAGAATTGAATTGCTTTGCAGTAGCCACAGTGGCCAATATAGTATGTAAGTATAGGCAGCAGCATTGTTAATTATTAAGTCATGGTTTAATATGAGCACCATATCCCCATGAAGTACGAGTACAAAAGAAATAAATGAAGTAATTTATAATTTGGTTTCAAGTTGGCAAGTTAGAAAGTCTCACATGTGCAAGAGTTATGCTGAAAATAATTATTTTTTTTCATTTTATAGGCCAATTAGTCAGAGAAAATAGCATAAAAGGAAAACTAAAAGGTGCAGCTGGCGTAATAAATACTTCACTGATTCACCTAATGAAATCAGTCGATATCTGGCTAAGTATTGGAAAAAATTTAAAATTTTCTTCATGATATATAGTATGCATATTTGCATTGGTCATCGTTTTATCTGCCTCAGAAGCGTGGATGATGTCGAACAAAGATGACAAGGTTTTTGAGGGTTTTCTCTGCAACATGTACGGATATGTTCGCATGGGAGAAGATGGAATGACGAACTGTATAAGCTTGGTATATGGTCATTTCCGTACGTCGCATACGTGACAGTCGTACGTTTCAATTTGATACAAAAAAAGGAATACCATTTGTTTTCTTTAACTTTTTTGGGCCATTTTATAGCACATAATTAGCTCTATATTTAACCGAAAAATTAAAATAATCGAACTGCTTGGTCTGGAAATATAAGCATTTAAAGAGAGTGTCGTTACGTGACAAAAAATAGAAGTTGATTTTTTCTTTTCTTACAAAATCGCAAAACTCTGCGAATTGTGGATGGCTATTTTCGTGAAACTTATTTTAATATGATTCGGAGCAATTATAGTTGTTTTTAGAGTTTTTTGAATTAATGCAAATTGTTTCAATTCTCTTTTACAACCCCAAGTGTGAAACGTGACGTGACGAGGCGTCACGTGACATAAATTTCCATCGTTATATTTTTATTAATATTGCTTTCAAATGAATTTTTAACGCAATTAAAACATGTATTTTATGTCGAATATACTTTATATTTTGGCTTCAGCGCCAATTCAGGGTCAATTAATTGGAAATCTATGATTTATTATGTTTCAACTACATACGACAAATTCGAACCAAATCGGACCCTAAATACGGTTTATCGAAATATCTCGACCTTGGCGCCACCTAGGAAGACCATTTTACGCAAACATGATTCTACTTACATAGCCAGTATATATTTTAAAAAGCAGACAAATCGGCCCGTAAATACGTTAGATATATGACTTTTATTTTTTTTTTGTCGTGGTGGACCTTCCGATGGAAACACCCATATCACATGGGTCTTTTTATACCCGAGCGCACTTGTGCACAAGGGTATATTAATTTTGTTCACATAACGGTTGTTTGTAACAGGCAAAACGAATCGAGATAGATATAGACAAATGTATACATAAATGATCAGAATGAAAAGAGAAATCGATTAAGCGGTGACTGTCTGTCCGTCCGTCCGTCCGTCTGTCCGTCCGTCTGTGCACACGATAACTCGAGTAAAAATTGAGATATCTTAATGAAACTTGGTACGTGAACTTCTTTTGGGCGTAGGACGGATGGTATTGAAAATGGGCGAAATCGGACAATAACCACGCCTACCTCCCATATAACGGTAATTTTCAGAAATACGAAAACTGCGATATTTTAGTAACTACTGAAGATTATTCACTCAAAATTAATATTTACAATGAGTTTTAGACGAAAAATAAGAATATTTTAAAATTTTGGTAAATGGGCGTAGCCACGCCCACTTATGGTTACATGTGTATATCTTGGTAACCGCTGCACCAATTTCTTCCAAACTCGGCACAGTTGTTGGCCTTGATACATCATACTAAATGGCCGAAAATTTAAAAAATCGGACAATAACCACGCCTACCTCCCATATAACGGTAATTTTCTGAAATACGAAAACTGCGATATTTTAGTAACTACTGAAGATTATTCACTCAAAATTGATATTTACAATGAGTTTTAGATGAAAAATAAGAATATTTTAAAATTTATGGTTATGGTTACATGTGTATATCTTGGTAACCGCTGCACAAATTTCTTCCAAACTTGGCACAGTTGTTGGTCCTGGTACAGCATACCAAATGGCCGAAACTTTTTAAAATCGGACAATAACCACGCCCACATTCCATATAACGGTAATTTCGAGAAATACAAAATCTTCGATAAATCAGTGAATATAAAAGCTAATTTATTCAAAATTGATGGTTGCAACAATTCTTTACCAAGAAATACGTTTATGATAAAATTTTGGAAAATGGGCGTGGCACCGCCCACTTGTGATTACATATACATATGTATCTCGCTAACCGTTCTAGCAATTTGTACCAAACTCGGTATGATTATTGTGCTTGCCACATAAAAGCAAACCGTTGAAAATTGTTGAAATCGGTCTTAAATTACGGCCGCTTTTCATATAACAATAAATTTCAGAAATGCTTGAAATTTCAATATGTCGAAATTTAAGGACGCTAATTTACTTAAAATGTATACACCCCGGCTTATCATGTAGCGGTAGCTTTCGGCAAGGTGGAAAACATTTGTTTAATACTTGCGCCGGGTATTTAATGTTCAGCTCCGCCCGAACTTAGACTTTCTTACTTGTTTTTTTTGAAATACATATTATTTACGTAGTTATGGATGTAAATATGTATGTATGTACTTTGATTTAGGTACACAACTAGTGGTATGCTGGTATGAGCTTATAGGCTCAATCACAGCTTAAATTTTTTGTTATTGGAATAACTAGTGGCCTTGGTGTATGCATACAATGCTTGCAATGTCCTTCGACGTGGCTGATGAGCAGTGGCTTATATGAATAGCCCATCCGGTTATTAGTTGGCAACACACATCTACATACACACAAATACACACCTACATATACCCACACAAGCACACTGAAGTATACCAAAGAAGAATTTAAATGCGCAGAAGAAGAATTAAAAACATTGTTTTAGTGCAATCAAAATGAGAACAAA
>NW_023471724.1:0-4350 GCF_013731165.1 Rhagoletis pomonella
AAAAAATGTTTTTCTCATTTCATGATTTAATACATCTTCTCGGCAAAACAGACAACCACCAACCCACATACATACAAACACACTTTCACACACCCCAACACACATCAAAGTGACTTTAAATTAAACAAAATCTGTCGCTTTCAAATAAAAACCTACATTATAGTAAATTATTATTTTAATAATACTCGCTGGCCAACCGCAGAACGATTAAAAACATTACAACCACTCAGCTACTTTAATCCACTCGGGATCAAGTGGAGATCAAGCGGGATTTCGATTCACATATAAATTCTCAAAGTGATTTGACTACCAAATACATATGTAGAGTATGCATGGCGGTGTGTACACAATATATACATACATATGTACATACATACTATATAGTATCTAGCCGCATGTAATTTGTCGGTGGCGATGTATGTATGTACACGCGCGCGCGTTTATGACAATCTAAAGCCGCAGCTAGTATGGTTAGTGGTTAGAGAGTAGATCGCGCGACGCAGCGTCGAAGCTTTTTATATACTACGCGAATGAATGAATTAATGAATGAAAAGTGAAAGTGGCATATAAGAATTACATTTAATACAATAAGTAACTTAATAACATTGTGGAATATTTAGTAGGCAATTTGCAATTTTTTCTCAAGGCAACAAGGCGGTAGTTTACTGCATGTTTGTGCAAGTAACCTATGTACAAATATACCATTTTAGTTTATTGTTTAGTTTTTGCTGGGCATATATGTACATGTGTATACCTACATACGCTAACGATGTGGGATGCGCATAAAAGTGCACGAGGAAATGTGGTTATTTTTATAACTATAAATGCACTATAAGTTCACTTTTTTCAACTAGAGGTGACTACGCCTCGACTACTTTCAATTTTTTGTTTCTGAACACAAGTTTTTTTTTTGGAAAGTGAAAATTGTGAAACAATTTCACATAGTACCTTCATACATACATATTCCATCGATTGAGCCCTGCATGACTTTGAAACCAACTAAAGGTTAGTCGTAATAAGTTGGCCAAAAGTTGGCTATTTTAGTAGTCGACTACGAAATTCCCCGACAGGGAATTATTACACATATGTATGTATGTACATGCGTACATACATAAATAGATCTACTCATTTAGTGGCCTGTTCATTGATTTACAAGTCCCCGCTTCAGTGCTTTTTCATTTATAGTTTTATGACTTCTGTCTATGAAATGCTTACGCGTTAATTTTCTTAAGTTTTATGAAAATTGCTCGTCATTGATACATATGCAGAGTGTCCAGATTTGGCGATTTCGCGCCAATTTGGCGATTTTTTTTTTGATATTTGCGCGTAAAAAGTTAGGAAATCGCCATTGGCGATTTTTGGCGATTTTTTCCCTTCAAATAAATTTTTTCCAATTATAAAAGTATACAAAACTTAGTTTTCCACGATAGGTTTACAGAAGAGGCTAATGAGCTGCGTGATAAACTTGGCTTAAGAAGCTTATTAAAAGACTGTCAATTAAATATTTCTAAAAAAAGCTTTGATTTCGTCACCATAAAAGCGTGTGAATCACAAGAGGGCGAGTTTCAGGGACCTGGCAATTCACTGTTTGACTTTGAAGGAAAGAAAAGCAGCGGAAACTGAATATTTAAATCTTTTCACTTTCCCATGGAATAACTTTTCACAGAACCATTCCATCCGACTCTGCAGAATTTTGGATAATTGCTTACGGAGTGAAACCCGCAACAGGCAGTAAAATGTTTGGAAATATAAGTAAATTCATATCATTATCCTTGCCGCACTCACATCCTTTGTTGAGCGCGTTTTTTTCCGTAATGAATTCAATAAAAACTAAGATTCGAAATAGGATGAGGTTGGAAAGCCTTAATTCAATAGTTCGAATAAAGTGTTATATGAAGGCTCGAAGGCCCACTCGAAAGTGAAATGCAGAACCTGACCGATCAACTTCAAATTGATAGACTCAATCGCTCCTTTGCTTAAATGGTATGACGCTCAATTAAAAAACAAGTGTATGTGCTTTACAAGAAAGCATAAAAAAATTCAAGGTTCTTTCAAGGAGGATATGAATTTCAATTCCATTTTGATAAGTGCGTACTTGTAAATCGAACTATGGATTTTCAGACAATTTTTATTGTTTATACCAAGACTTAAATAAAGATTCCGACCACATTGTTACCTCGTACTCGTGGTTTTTTATTGAAACAAAATAGCTAATTGTCTTAAACAAATAAGGGTTATGACAAAACTCAGCAATATTCTTTTATAACAGCTGATCAGCTTAATTTGTAGCTGTTCCGTTTATGAGACAAGCGAGAATTATTCGAATTGTTAGGACACCGATCTTTCGGTTTATTCGTGGTACGTTTGACGTCCCATGCTCTCACAGTGTAAATCAATTTAAAGCTGTTTAACAATGCAATAATAGCTTGAACTTAAATTTTCTGATGTTCATGAAAGGTAGAGGCATTGTTTTTGCTTGTTTTTTATGCAGTTTTAAAGGTTTTTATATTTAACTGGGATCTACATATGTTTTTATTCAGTTAGCTAGTAGATTCATTTCTGCCTCTGGGCAATTAGAGTCATAATTCTGCTAATTACAATTCAATACAAACAAAAACTCTGACAACAAAAAGAAAAACAAACTGCACTAATTTGATTAACTCCGAAAAAAGTAGAACTTCCACGCACAGATAAGCGTAACGCAAAATAGTTTACACCACAACTTATGGTTAGCCTCCATCCAAAGCAGCAAGAAGCAAAATCAACAAAAAGAAAAACAAAATCAACTACTAGTGCCGCCAGCACGCGCAATAAATAAGACACGTAGAGTGTAAATATTTTTACATTGATAAGACACCATGAGCTTGTTATCTGTTGTGTGCATTATAAACTGTACATTTCAGTTTTTGTGTGAAGGTGCTATGTATGAAGAGTTTACCTATTTGTAATTGTGCCCGCCAAGCAAATTAGCCTAGCGTACGGAGTTTTCGAGGGCAGCATGTAGAGCAATTGGGTCGAGGATTTTTTAAACCCCTATTTAGGTATGTACGTTCGTAAACCAGTGGCATAGCCAGGATTTTCGGGAAGGTGCGGATGATACAAAATTTTCAGCGATAACTTTAAGGTGGGACATACAATGGCTAGAGGCGTCGTCAGTGCGTTATATATTGTTTGTATACTCGCTTAGTCCGTAGAGTATCCACGATTTTTTAAGTTTAAAAAATTAAATGACTACTTTTTCAACTCATTAATCTGTTGTCCAGTTTTTCTTTGTAGAACTTATAAAAAGGTATTTTGTCATAAATAAATAGAATTATAGTTTAGAAGGAGGAAATGGTTTTATGTTATTAGATAAGAAAAATAATAATAGTTCATTGATGAAGGGGGAAAGGGAGGAGGGATCCACACCCCTATGGCTACGCCACTGCAATATGTAAAACTAATCAGACCTTAAAGCAAAGTGGAGAGAGATTCTGAAAAATCGTACCTTTAATTCCGCCATACACTTTTAGTTCTGAACGCAGTTATTCCATATTTTCCGTATCTGCTAAACCATTTGCTATCTCGACTGAAGCTGCGGAGCTCCGATATTTTCAGCCCCGCTATCTCATCCAAACTACTGAGAAAGCGTGATCGCAAATTCTTAAGACTCCCTGCGCCAGGAGAGCTGGGCATTGACATAGGAAGTGGTGACTCGATTCCTCTTCTCCCTCAGAGTATACGCATTGTGTCCTGTGATTACGCCGGTAATAGCCCTTACTAAAGCTTTGTTTAGCGTCGATAATTAATCAATACGACGGGATTTCGACATAACTTCCACGGACATAACTTCCACCGAAGCGTGACATAAGTTCCATTGAAATTATGTCCTGAAATAACTACCATCTATCGATTTTTGGTCAATGGCAGTAAAGTCTGATATTACTTCCACAGATTTGATTCATGGGGATTATGTTAGAGTCACTGCACAAATTGATGAACTCCACTTTTTAAAAAATCTTAGATTTTAGTCTCGAAGCTCAAAGTCCAGCGCAAAATTCGGCAATTTCGCTTAAAACTTTTTTTTAAATAGGCCAATGTTCCGTAGCCCAAGACGATCTATATGAGATTATTGTGTTTACCCCTTCTTCCTCGAGATGTTTATCATTGTCGGATGTAAGATTTTGGTAGCACAAGCGATGATTTCAATTGTTTAAAATTAATGCAGACAATTTTCGAACGCTTTCAAAGCTGTTGGTTAAAACCAAAGAATGGAATTTTTTTAATTTTGTGCTTTATTTTTAGAAAATGTTAAATTAGCTGTCTGATTTCAGTTTAAAAATACGCACCACTTCGACTATAGAAAACTAA
>NW_023471725.1:0-4349 GCF_013731165.1 Rhagoletis pomonella
GACCATTACTTTCACTTCTTTGTGTGGGAGTTTGGTAAATTTCTATTCCAAGGGATCGGATATAATTTAAAACAAGGGGCGTTAAAAATCCCCTTTCGTTGTCCATGACTAATATTTTCGGTACACAGAAATAGTGCAGGAGATCAGTAAGTTTCTTTCGCAGGTGAACCGAAGATTTGTTCTTTATAGGAAATAGCTTAGCAAATTTTGTGAACTTATCGATCGCGCTAAGACACTTTTGCTTTTCTATTTCAAAAAGGTCGATGTGTAGGATTTCGCAAGGATAACCTGGTATTGGGGTAGGTTGAAGGAACGGTTTTGCGGGATGCCTGTCGTACTTGTTTAATTTGCAGGTATCGCACTGCCTCACGTAGTCTCGTATTTGCCTAGCCATTGCAGGAAAATAATATTCCTCCAGTATTTGGAGTCGATTTTCACAAGGGTTTCTATGCGATCTTTTGTGTTCATTCTCAATTATTTCGAAAACCCTGTCTGCAGGCATAACATCTTCCACAATCCTCTGGGTTATCCTTACTCGATATCTTTGAAAGTTGTTGACATAGACATCTTGTAACAACCCATGAAATCTTTCGGGAATCTTTATACCGTTAATTTGGGTTCAGTACTTCCTTGAGGATTGCGGTCAATGCATCTGCATCGTGTTCCGGTAATGAGACATAAAACCTTCGGTAGCCTTGATGTGGTTCCTCAAGGCATCGAGGCCTATCCCCTTCCCTAAAAATGATTTGGTTCCTAAATACATTGATCGGAGCTTCCACGTGTGGTATAAGCTCAGAATTGTCCTGATCAGCAGAATGCATTGTAGCTTGTGTGGTAGTGTCAATTTCGGGCTCTATGTTAGGATTAGCATTTGTTGCGGGATCTTGATCTGAAACGGATGGGGGCTGAGCAACAACTGAATCGGTCAACGCGTTGACTTCAGTTTTGAGGCGAGAAAGAGCATCGGCAACCAAGTTCGATTTTCCTGGTTTGTAGATTAGTTCGCAATTGTACTCCTCAATCCTTGCTTTCCATCGTTTTAGCTTGGCATTGTAGTTCCTGCAACTCAGGGAAAACGTTAATGGCTGATGGTCGGTGTATATTCTAATCTTTTTGGCACCATATAGATAGGAGCGCAGATTGTCGAGTGCCCAAACTATAGCGAGGAGCTCCTTCTCGTTGGTGGCATTTCTTCGCATTTGTTCAAGGATCGCGAAATATAGGCTATAGGTTTGTCCTCGCTAATCGTTCCTTGTGAGAGGACTGCCCCAATGGCATAGTTCGAGGCATCGGTTGTGAGGTTAAATAGTTTGGCGAAATCAGGAAACGCCAGGACATCCGCAGATACCAATAGTTGTTTTAACTCATGGAAGGCCTGTAGGGCACTGCGGTCTAATTCAATAGCTACTTTCCTGGATGCGTTAGCTTTTACTTGAGCATTTTCGCCGCGTGTAAGATTGGTCAATGGCTTTGCGACCTTGGCATAGTCCCTAATGAATTTCCTGTAGTATGAGGTCATACCCAAGAAACTCTTCAAGTCTTTCAAATTTTCAGGAGGTGAAATAAGCTTTATAGCTTCCACCTTTTTCGGGTCAGCGCGTACTCCATCGGGAGTAATTATGTAGCCAAGGAATTCAACTTCCTTTTCGAAGAAACACGTCTTTTCTAGATTTACCTTCAGATTCGCTTCTAGGAGTGTTGCGAAGACTTTCTCCACGTTATCAAGGTGTTCTTTTGCGTCCCTACCGAATACTATTATGTCGTCAATGTAGACGTAACATATTTACCCGATGTACTTTTTCAGGACATCGTCTATCATTCTCTGGAATATGGCAGGCGCATTTTTCAGACCGAACGGCAAGCGAAGGAATTCATATTTGCCGTTCATCGTGGAGAAGGCAGTCTTCGGGATGTCAGAATCCTTCATTGGAATTTGGTGGAATCCGGAGGTCAAATCAATCGTCGTATAAAAGTCGGCTTTGCCAAGGCTACATAACGTTGCGTTTATATCAGGGATGGGATAGGTGTCAGCTATCGTAACAGCGTTCAGCCGCTTATAGTCGACCACCATGCGATACTGTTTCTCCCCATTTGGTTTCGTTTTTTTTCGGCACCACCCAAATCGGGGGAATTGTAAGGACTTTTGGATGGCCGTATTACCCCTTCATCAAGCAGCTCATTTATTTGTCTATCTACTTCTTCTCTCATGCATACTGGGTAAGGATAGCTCTTACTATAGATAGGTTCAGGAGTGGTTGTCCGTATTTCGGCTCGGACACTTGTGTCTACAAGTTCGTTACCGTTAAGGGGAAGGAAAAGGTCCGAATATTTTTCCAATAATTGGTCTACCTGTTGTCTAGTGTCGTCAGAGACATCTTTACCCATGGAATAATTAACCTGGTCAGTAACTTTGGCCTTTAAGGGCAAGTTAAAGTCATTGACTTTAAGGTGATTGTTTTTCCTGTCAACAATGGCTCCTAACATCCTTAACGTACCATCGCCAATAATGCCGGCGAAGGATTTAAGTCCTGGCAGGACGAAGAACACTATTTTAGAAGGGAATCCTATATCTTTAAAAAATCTTAATCCTATTTTTTTTGTTAATCTGTACCTGCCCCCCGGCAGAATTCACATTAAATACCTCATCTACAGGGTCACCTCCAGTCGCAACCGATTCACTTATAAAATTTTTATTTGCACCTGTGTCAATAAGGAAGTCTAGGATGCGACCGTCAGGGAGCGTGTACTCTAGGTATGGTACGCTAGATGGCCCTCTGAAAGAAAATCTCTTCTTCTTGACTTCCTGCCTCATCTTCGGTTTTAGTATCGTCATCGGTAGTGCCGGTGGTGGAATGGAAGAGCCTCTGCTCTTTCCTTGGAAAGTTCTCCGAACTTGCCGCCCGTTTAAAAGGATTAGGGCGATTCATATAATTCACGGTTCGTGATTGGGTAGAGCCGTCGACCTCCATTTTTTTGAGGGGGGGGGGGGGGGGGGGTTTAACTGGATTAGGTGATGGAGAGCGATTATTTCCTGAAAAACGTTCGTTATTGCCATACTGTGGCTTGCGATCCTGTTGACGCCAGGTGGGTCGTGGAGGGACCGCCGGTGGTTTAGCTTCGAAAGAATGTCTAGCTTATTTATATTATTAATAGGGACAACTACGCGGTTGTTACTCTGGTTGGAATGTAGTGAAAAATTTCGATAGTTGACGTTCTGAAGTTCCAAGCAAGCCGAATAGGCCTCAGGGAGAGTCTTGGGGCGTTGGACAAGGAGCATTCTGGAAAGCTCCCCATTTAGCCCACGAATGAAGACGTCAAGCGCTCTATTTCTGTAAGTGTCCACAAGAACCCTTACAGTTTCGTCCGTGTAGGACTCGGTCTTTAATTTATTAATTATCAATGAGAATTGATGATAAAACTCATCAATTCGAGAACCTCTCTGCTGCAGTTAATGCAGCTGATGTTCTAGGGTGCGGATATCACGCTTGTCCGCGTAATGCAATGAGAGACACTCCTTTATCTTTGGCCAATTGTTGTCAAAGATATTGTAAGAAACCAAGGCAGAATCTGCCGCACCACGCACTTTTTGACGAATGTGCTGCAACATGGCGCGGTAAAGGGGTTTCCCTTTCACTACAGCAAAATCCGAAAGGATTGTTTCCACGGAATGTACCCAGGACACGTAGTGTACCGGGCTTCCATCAAAAATCTGAAGTTCCTTGACACAATCAGGCAGACGACTTATGTCGCGTAAGTCCGCCTCGGTTACGGGGGCTTGTGCCACCACTTCTTCCACCTCGTTGGATTGAGGTGGTGTGTTGAGTGTATTTCTGGCACTATCAATTTCCATGACGCGCCTTTCCAGCGTCTTCATCTTCTCTAGCAGGGCATTGACGGCCCCGGTTAGGTTGGTCACATTGGTTCTGAGTTCCTCCATCTGTAAATAATCAAAAAATGTTGCGTGTCTAGATTATACTTACAAGAACACAAAGTTCATTATTTAGTAGTTCACTTAGTTCACTTAGATCTTTGAATTTCCCTCTTAGGCTTTTTTGCCCTTTTTTTCCACTTAGGCCTTTTTGCCTTTTTTTCTTTCTACACTTTTTGGCTCAAGGCCTCTTTTCTTTAAGCTTTTTGTTGCTTATTTAAAAAAAAAAAAAAAATTTTATATTTAGGGTTTTCACTTTTTGGCTCAAGGCTCTTTTACACTTGGACCAAAGAATCCTTTTTTTGCTTTTTTCCACTTTTTCTTGCACACGACGCTCCGAGTCCCTGCTCGGGCGCCAGTTAATGAGTGTCACCTTTTAACACTCAAAAAAATAAGTTAGTTAGGCCAACGCGCCCAATAG